>NW_024038292.1:0-55587 GCF_016077235.1 Cyprinodon tularosa
ATTAAATAATTTTAGCTGCAGGCACCAGGATACCGGTAATAAAAGCGAACATATTCCGTCGGCAGGTTTCAGGATTTTAAGTTAATTTAGGAGTGACCACAGCGCTGTGTCATCCGCGATGTGTCTGTCTCACGGCCAGCACCCAGGTTTGATTAATACTTTGTAATAAATACATGAATAAAGCACAGTCATACTCAGTTTTGCTCCCGCTGTATTTTTAAATACGCAGTAGAGGTATTTAAAGGTAGTAGAGGACATGCACCTGTATATAAAAAACGCGCCCTATAGTCCGGTGCGCCTTATGTGTGTGTTAAATACAGAAATGGGACACATGACTGAGAGTGCGCCTTTTAGTACGGTGCGCCTTATGGTCGTGAAAATACGGTACATACAGTCAAATTTACTGTTCATGGTTGGGGTGATGTTATTAGATAAAAAACAAAAAAAGTGTGCATTTTGCACATATAGTAAACACAATTGCCAGGTGTTCCATGACAAAACCTTATACATGTAACTTTAGCTAACCTGTTGTCGTTCATGATGGTAGGGCTGTTGCACCTTAGCCAACATCCTCCCCACTTGCCTCTCTGATGCATGGATACCATGTGCTGACAAATACCCCGTCATCATTTTCCTGCCATAGCTTGGGCCTGTCTATTGAAAAGCCGAGAAACAAATACAAGTTGAGTTGTAAGATGGTTATGATGAGTAGTTAGAATTTTTGTATGCAATGAAAGGGTCGTGAAAAAAGAAATAGAGAGAGCGTGAGAGAGAGAGAGAGATAAGATAGGGCTTTATTCATCTCACAGCGGAGGAATGGTAAATGGCTTGTACTTGTATAGCGCTTTAACTAGTCCTGATGACCTCCAACGAGCTTTGCACTACAGTTTAGTCATTCACCCGTTCACACACACATTCACTGTGAGTGTACTTGTCACACACCGGCTTAATAAACAGAAGTGAAAGGTGATATAAGGAGGAAAGGTGCATAAGTTATAAGGTAAATACAGTGTTTCCACATATGTACAGTGTATCAAATTCAAAATAAAACAAAAGCACAGGAGAAATAAGCGGATATTTAGGGTGACTTATGTGCGCTCAAGTGAGAGAGAGAGAGCTATCAATGATGAAGTCCGCTTTTAAACTATACCTATGTATATCCTATATATACCTATATATATGGCCTCCGCAACAGCCATCTCCAAATGTTGATCGATATAGCCTCTCTAATGAGCCCCCGATCATTACAAAACTGCCTCACGCTTCTTTCTGAGGCGCCTCTCTGCTTCCCCATCTCTGTGATGAGGAAGTTGGAAATCTGGATGTCAGAGTATCCATTTACAAACATTGGTCGTACGATTTCCTACTGCAATAGGCAGAAAAATACCCGCTTAGTCAACGTTTGGACATTATGGCTCTGTTCAATATCCTGGGCTGCATCCTCCAAGGACGCAGTCTACCTAGACTGCATCCTCCAAGGACGCGGTCTACCTAGACTGCATCCTCCAAGGACGCAGTCTACCTAGACTGCATCCTCCAAGGAGGCGGTCTACCTAGACTGGATCCTCCAAGGAGGCGGTCTACCTAGACTGGATCCTCCAAGGAGGCGGTCTACCTAGACTGGATCTTCAAAGGACGCGGTCTACCTAGACTGGATCCTCCAAGGACGCGGTCTACCTAGACTGCATCCTTCAAGGACGCGGTCTACCTAGACTGCATCCTCCAAGGAGGCGGTCTACCTAGACTGGATCCTCCAAGGAGGCGGTCTACCTAGACTGGATCTTCAAAGGACGCGGTCTACCTAGACTGGATCCTCCAAGGACGCGGTCTACCTAGAATGCATCCTTCAAGGACGCGGTCTACCTAGACTGCATCCTCCAAGGAGGCGGTCTACCTAGACTGGATCCTCCAAGGACCCGGTCTACCTAGACTGCATCCTCCAAGGACGCGGTCTACCTAAACTGGATCCTCCAAGGATGCGGTCTACCTAGACTGCATCCTCCAAGGACACGGTCTACCTAGACTGGATCCTCCAAGGACGCGGTCTACCTAGACTGCATCCTCCAAGGACGCGGTCTACCTAGACTGGATCCTCCAAGGACGCGGTCTACCTAGACTGGATCCTCCAAGGACGCGGTCTACCTAGACTGGATCCTCCAAGGACGCGGTCTACCTAGACTGGATCCTCCAAGGACGCGGTCTACCTAGACTGGATCCTCCAAGGACGCGGTCTACCTAAACTGGATCCTCCAAGGATGCGGTCTACCTAGACTGCATCCTCCAAGGACGCGGTCTACCTAGACTGCATCCTCCAAGGACGCGGTCTACCTAGACTGGATCCTCCAAGGACGCGGTCTACCTAGACTGGATCCTCCAAGGACGCGGTCTACCTAGACTGGATCCTCCAAGGACGCGGTCTACCTAGACTGGATCCTCCAAGGACGCGGTCTACCTAGACTGGATCCTCCAAGGACGCGGTCTACCTAGACTGGATCCTCCAAGGAGGCGGTCTACCTAGACTGGATCCTCCAAGGACGCGGCCTACCTAGACTGCATCCTTCAAGGAGGCGGTCTACCTAGACTGGATGCTCCAAGGACCCGGTCTACCTAGACTGCATCCTCCAAGGACGTAGTCTACCTAGACTGCATCCTCCAAGGACGCGGTCTACCTAGACTGCACATCTCCATTCTGCACATCTCTGATGTTGCTGCTATTTTCTAATTACTGTAAAAATGTCCATAGCTGCATATTGGTTATTTATTCTCCAGTTTTATATTGTTAAAACACTTTACAGGATTTTATTGTTTATATTTTAACTCTTCCCTATTATGTTATTCTTAGACATTTTTCTAAGGTCCTCATTTGTGTGACCATTTTCAATAATCTTTCTGCTGCTGTAAATCTGCCCATTGTGGGACAATAAAGGGATTTTCTATTCTATTCTATAAAAGGGGTAGAAATATATAAGTAAATCTAAACAATGTATGTATAAAAATATATCTGCAAAATCTCTAATATTCAACAGCAAAAAATACGTAGTTAAGCATATTGTGCAAAACAGCAATAAAAAGATAAAACTCCTATCAGGTTTATAGTTCCCACTCTGCAGATCTATTAGAATCTGTCCTTAAATTCCAGCCAAACCCATTTACACAGTAACAGATTAAAACCTTTAGATAAACCAAACATTACCGCCACATATCTGACTCTATAACCATTAAAACAACTATTTTCATTCATTTCAGACGGAACTATTCACTGACTGGATTATATTAAAATGAACTTCCAATTTTCACCACTGGTCGGCGCCAAGTAACCTTTCCTCTGATCACGGCTTGCTTGGTCTCGCAATGAATCCTGGGATATCCAAGAATACAGAGGATACATCGGACCCGTCCTTCAAATCGGGCAAAAAGAAGGACGCATTTTAAGGCCGCATAACGAGGACTCTTGGAATCCGACCAGACCTCGGCGCCGCGCTATGACGTCATCGTCCTTCAAATCTGGCCTTCTAAGGACGCCTCCCAGGATTTCGAACAGAGCATATATGGCCTCTCGCTAACAATTAAGTGCATACTGCCCCCTACCGCCATAGCGACAGTACGTCAAGGACTCCATCTGCACAATCAGCTAAAGCAGAGTTTCCTCGTCTTTGTTGTCACATTAAACAGCAACATGTTTTCATCTCAACCTCCATCCTGCCCAGACATCACCCCCCCCCAACAATAAAACACAATAATGTAATAAAGCTTACGACTCTACAATGAACTATCATTTTGTAACGTAAAAAGATTTATTCAAAAAACATCTCTCCGCTTCATAATTTTTTTCTTCAGTCTTGCATTATTGGCTTTTATTTTTAAATATTTTCCTGCCCTTCCAGGCCATCCGTGGAACGATCTTCGTCTTTCAACCCTAAAAACAAAATGGAAAAAGAATCGGGGAAATCGAAAAACAATCCATATGGTTCGTTCTTTGGTTTTTCGTTTCAAAACAAAACAAGCATGTGCTTTTTCTGTTTTTCCGTTTTAAAAACGAAATTAGAAAAACGTCAGTTGCAAAAATGAAAAAAAAGGTACGTTCTGGGATTTTTTTAATTGCAATGGTTAAACCAGAGACAAACTTTTATTTTGTTGTTAATAAAACGGACCTTATGGCAGAACTGGAAATGAAGACCTGAACTCCCAACACATCACTTTTCTAGTTACCAGTAGGTGGCAGTAATGTACACCTTCAATTTCTTTCCAACCGCCATTAAAATCCACAAGAAGGAGAACTTTTTCAGTTAGCACTACCAAAATGGAAATGTTTGTGTTATTTAGAGAGAATCGGTGCATTTTATTGAAAACTAATAATCTGACCATCAACAAGACGTCTTTAATGTTCCACTTCAGAGTCTGTTTTTCCTCTTTCAAAACGTCCGATAATCAATGCAGAACATGTTTGAAGTGCAGCCATTGTCTTTTGTTTAGAAATGGTTTGTTTTGATGCCGTCTTCCTCCACTGTAAATGATTTTTCTTTGGCGACTTACTTCATTTCCGGTACCGCTACATATTAAAACCGTATCTTATTTTCATTTAGATGGCAAAACAAAACTCAAACGCTGTTCATTTTCTATTAACTCCATTTTTCATTTTTTCGATTTAGGTTTTAAAAACGGAAAAACAGAAAAACCACATGCTTGTTTTGTTTTTTTGTTTTTGTTTTGAAATGAAAAAACAAAGAACGAACCGTAACAATTAAAAAAAATCCGTGTATCATTCGTTCTTTCTATTTTCAATTGCCAATCAAAAAACAAAAAATAAAAAATTGACTGGTTATTTTGTTTTTTGTTTTTTATGGTTAAACCAAAAACGAAAAAAGGATTTGTTTTTCATATATCAACTCTAAGCTCAGATCAATAATACGAAATGGAAAAACGGACAGCGACGCATAATTTGATTTTAATATTTAATCGGTACAGTTTACGTGACCCGGAAATAGCTCTTTGCGCAGCAGTTGGGGTAATGAAGTGGTTACCATGGCGACGCTAGAACCATACACTATGTTGATCGAGAAGCTGTTTGTTGTTGCTAGTTAAAAGTACAGTGCATAGAAAAGTTTCAAGACAAAAGTTATACCTGGAAAATCCTGCTGATTTTCTCCGTTGTCATATCCTCCTCCTTAAGAGTCACACGCTTGGATCCTCGAAATAACACGTAACTGTCCATGGCTGATAGGTCCGACTGCCTTATCTGGTGCAGCTTGATCGAACGTGGTGGGGGTAAGCCAATTGTTTTTTTAGCTAACGCTCCACCAAACTTCCGGGTCACGTAAACTGTACCGATTAAATATTAAAATCAAATTATGCGTCGCTGTCCGTTTTTCCATTTCGTATTATTGATCTGAGCTTAGAATTGATATATGAAAAACAAATCCTTTTTTCGTTTTTGGTTTAACCATAAAAAACAAAAAACAAAATAACCAGTCAATTTTTTATTTTTTTGTTTTTTGATTGGCAATTGAAAATAGAAAGAACGAATGATACACGGATTAAAAAAACGGGCCGTTTTTGTTCATTTAGTTTTTCTGGTTTTTGTGTTGAAAAAAACGTCTTTGATTTCCGTTTGTCTGGTTTTAATTTGAAATTGAAAAACGGAAGTAGTTTTTTGTTTTGGTTTTCCGGAAAAAAAAGTGAATTGCCTGAATGTACATGGACCGCTGGTCCTGACTGATGTGGACTGGTTAAACTGGTCAGACTGGGAGGAAGCTCTGTGTACCTTCAGGCAATTTTTTTTTTTTTTTCTGGAAAACCAAGACGACAGACGGAAACTACTTCCGTTTTTCGGTTATGGTCTGATATTAAACAGGAGATCCATCTTCTAAATCTTTACTTAGACAAAATTCAAAAACCTAAAGCAAAAATGTGTCATATCACCTCTATAATTTATTTCAGCAATCCCTCCATACAAATTAAACAATAATGCTTACTTGGCTTTTTATTTATTTATTTGTTTATTTATATTATTTTATTCATTTATCTTTCATTATAATTCTGTTATATTCAACATATGAAATTAGATATCTTTGAATTTTCTCTCTTTCTGAAGTGTATTGCATAAACATGTTGTGTAAACATCTGTTTACACGGCAACTGAAAGACAAGAACAAAAATATTAGGAAAAGTGTTAGGAGGAATAATTGACTATATGTTGTGATTATTTATACTGTACTGGTTGAGTTTGTCATTGTTACTGTTCAAATAAAGTTATTATATATTTAAAAATTGCCATTATTGATTAGCCTGCAGGTGAAGATTCTTATTCATAAGAAAACTCAGATCCGATCTAACCAATAGATGAGCTGCTCTGCCTGTTGCTTCTAATTCTGTTATAGAAAGTGCAATCCTTGCTTATTTGCTGAACAAACCGATCCAGAAAGCTGGTTCTGTGCTGAGGATCCTCTGCTGGAACCCTGAGCTGATATTCCAGAAAAGATTAAAGATGACGTCACTCCTCTCCAAACCACAGTGAAGAATCAACAAAGCAAGGAACTTCTTCAAGTTCTTTAAGATGATTTATTTGAATCATTCAGCTGATTAAAAGTTCATCTGTAAGTTGCACATGTGAACCTTCTCTATGGAGAAGAGGTGATGTGGCAGCTGGTCAGATTAATTATTTTCATAATCTGAACGGGACGTCACTCAGTGCCGCAGCATGCAGTGGGTAGCTACGTCATTACGCATAACCCTCAGGTTTTCACATTTTACAATCTTTGTTGTTACATTTAAAAGCAACATGTTTTCATCTCAACCTCCATCCTACCTAGACATTACCTAGACATTTCGTTTCTAAATTGACAAAAACGGAAAAACGGAAATCAAAGCCGTTTTTCCGTTTTTGTAAATTTAGAAATGAAAAAACAGAAAAACTAAGTGGAAAAAAAAAAACGTCTCGTTTTTCGATTTCCCTGATTCTTTTTTATTTTATTGTTGCTTTTGATTTTCAATGGCAAAACAGAGGTAGTTTCCGTTTTTGACTGGTTAAACTGGTCAGACTGGGAGGAATCCCATGGTAACCCTGTTCCTCAGTGGTGCTCTAGCGCCCCCTGCCGGTGTGACCCATGAATGAATGAGAGAAAAGCTTCACATCATCAGGACAGAACTGCTGCAGCTTTAGGAGGAAGAACCAATCAGCTGCTGGATGTCCCTCAGACACGCCCCCTGCACGCGCCCCCTCCCCTCCCGGTAATCCTCCGTCCTCTGCAGGCATCATGGCGGAAATTAAAACTGGGATCTTTGCGAAGAACGTGCAGAAACGGCTGAACCGCGCACAGGAGAAGGTAGGACCCGCCGGCTCGGCTGCAGGTTCGGCTGCAGGTTCGGGTTCGGACGGATGTGGAGCGGGATCCAGGATCCATGGAGGAGGAGGAGGATGGAGGGAGGGAGGGAGGCCTGCATCCTCCGCGGCTGCTGCTGTCAGAATAAACCAAACATTGGATTCTGGTATTTTATCAGACAGCATGACGTCAGCGCGGTTAATGAAATAAAGTGATAAATAATAAAAACAGGAAGTGGAGGGAAAAGCCACCCAGAGGCGTTAGATTGGAGGATTAATGCTGAGTGACGTTTCTGAGTGACTAATTAGATTGGGATGGTGACGTCACTGCAGACGGATCTCTGTTTTTCTGTTAGAGGCTGACGCTCAGCCTGCTGCGTTCTGATTGGCTGATCCGGTTCCCCTTCAGGAGCCAGAGTTCAAAGGTCATGTCTTAGACCAGGGGGGGTTCTCCTCCTGCAGAGGTTCTGATGGGGAGTGGTTCAGGAGCCAGAGTTCAAAGGTCATCTCTTAAACCAGGGGGGGTTCTCCTCCTGCAGAGGTTCTGATGGGGAGGGGTTCAGGAGCCAGAGTTCAAAGGTCATGTCTTAGACCAGGGGGAGTTCTCCTCCTGCAGAGGTTCTGATGGGGAGGGGTTCAGGAGCCAGAGTTCAAAGGTCATGTCTTAGACCAGGGGGAGTTCTCCTCCTGCAGAGGTTCTGATGGGGAGGGGTTCAGGAGCCAGAGTTCAAAGGTCATGTCTTAGACCAGGGGGAGTTCTCCTCCTGCAGAGGTCCTGATGGGGAGGGGTTCAGGAGCCAGAGTTCAAAGGTCATGTCTTAGACCAGGGGGGGTTCTCCTCCTGCAGAGGTTCTGATGGGGAGGGGTTCAGGAGCCAGAGTTCAAAGGTCATGTCTTAGACCAGGGGGGGTTCTCCTCCTGCAGAGGTCTGATGGGGAGGGGTTCAGGAGCCAGAGTTCAAAGGTCATGTCTTAGACCAGGGGGAGTTCTCCTCCTGCAGAGGTTCTGATGGGGAGGGGTTCAGGAGCCAGAGTTCAAAGGTCATGTCTTAGACCAGGGGGAGTTCTCCTCCTGCAGAGGTTCTGATGGGGAGGGGTTCAGGAGCCAGAGTTCAAAGGTCATGTCTTAGACCAGGGGGAGTTCTCCTCCTGCAGAGGTTCTGATGGGGAGTGGTTCAGGAGCCAGAGTTCAAAGGTCATGTCTTAGACCAGGGGGAGTTCTCCTCCTGCAGGGGTTCTGATGGGGAGGGGTTCAGGAGCCAGAGTTCAAAGGTCATGTCTTAGACCAGGGGGAGTTCTCCTCCTGCAGAGGTTCTGATGGGGAGGGGTTCAGGAGCCAGAGTTCAAAGGTCATGTCTTAGAGCAGGGGGGAGTTCTCCTCCTGCAGAGGTTCTGATGGGGAGTGGTTCAGGAGCCAGAGTTCAAAGGTCATGTCTTAGAGCAGGGGGAGTTCTCCTCCTGCAGAGGTTCTGATGGGGAGGGGTTCAGGAGCCAGAGTTCAAAGGTCATGTCTTAGACCAGGGGGGGTTCTCCTCCTGCAGAGGTTCTGATGGGGAGTGGTTCAGGAGCCAGAGTTCAAAGGTCATGTCTTAGACCAGGGGAGTTCTCCTCCTGCAGGGGTCCTGATGGGGAGGGGTTCAGGAGCCAGAGTTCAAAGGTCATGTCTTAGACCAGGGGGGGTTCTCCTCCTGCAGAGGTTCTGATGGGGAGTGGTTCAGGAGCCAGAGTTCAAAGGTCATGTCTTAGAGCAGGGGGAGTTCTCCTCCTGCAGGGGTTCTGATGGGGAGGGGTTCAGGAGCCAGAGTTCAAAGGTCATGTCTTAGACCAGGGGAGTTCTCCTCCTGCAGGGGTCCTGATGGGGAGGGGTTCAGGAGCCAGAGTTCAAAGGTCATGTCTTAGACCAGGGGGAGTTCTCCTCCTGCAGAGGTCCTGATGGGGAGGGGTTCAGGAGCCAGAGTTCAAAGGTCATGTCTTAGACCAGGGGGAGTTCTCCTCCTGCAATGGTCCTGATGGGGAGGGGTTCAGGAGCCAGAGTTCAAAGGTCATGTCTTAGACCAGGGGGAGTTCTCCTCCTGCAGGGGTTCTGATGGGGAGGGGTTCAGGAGCCAGAGTTCAAAGGTCATGTATTAGACCAGGGGGAGTTCTCCTCCTGCAGAGGTTCTGATGGGGAGTGGAGGTGAATGAAGGAGGCTCCCCACCGCCTGCTGAAGGGGTTCTGGAAGTGGAGCAGAGACTGGATCCGGTCCACCTGCTCTGTGCTGCTGGGTGGGGTTAAAGGTCAGCAGACTGACTTCCTGTCTCAGAGTCCTGTCCACGCCCAGGACCCCTGATGATGCGTCATGGCGTGGAGCCACACAGATGAGAATGTTTATTTCACTCCTGACTGACCCAGGAGGGTTAAATCCACAAAGAACACTACTGCCACCTACTGGTTAGTGACATTGTCACGGTGCGGTATCGGCTGTTGATCAAGTCCCAGTGCTGTATCTGGTGTTTGTCACAACGCGCTATTATCCAAGTCATCTTGAAAACATTCTTCTTCCAAATGTTGGCTACATATTACGGGTTTTTTCTCTGGCCAGAAGTTCGATGGCAAATCCTCCCTCTTCAAGTTGGCGATCCAACGACCAACCCGTCCGTGGAGGATCAGGAATCAGAAAGGTGGAATAACTCTTTTTTTCACTTTTACCCGATGTATTCCAGCATCCAGCTGCCATGCACGTGGGCATTGTCAGTTTCACTATAGCTCTGGTGAATTTCAATGGTGAAGTCCTCTGGAAATCTTCAATAATTGTTGTTGATTGCAGATGTGTCTAGTAGTTCCCATTGATTTAGCTTGGAAAGCGGGGAGAATGGCGCTAGGCTTACCGCACCGTGACGTCACTGCTGGAAGATGGCAGGAGGGAGGGGCTACTATATATGGGCAAAAATGGCCGCTCCCAGACTCAGTGATCGTGGCGAAAATTATAATTTTTTTCTCTAAATGGATAAAACATAATCCCTTAGATGAGCCCTGGATAGACACAGAACAGGAAATATGCAGTAATATCATAATTTCAGATTTACCGTTTATTAGCTCTAAGATCAAACGGCACCCATGTTTTAAAAATATTAACATCAGCTCTTCCCTGACAGCATGGTGGGAATTTCTAAAAATAACGAAGTCATCACTTATCCCGTGCAGCCGTACACCCATCTGGAATAACCCTGACATTCTACAAAACAATAATGTGATAAACTTTCCGTACTGGAAGAATAAAGGTATTAACTATCTGGATCATTTGTTTGAAGGTACGGAGTTTATCACATTCGCTAGATTAAATTTGCAATATGGCATTAACAAAAATAAATTCTTAGAATATGAGCAAATCAAAGCTATAATTAGAAATAAATTTAAGCATATTGATGGAGGTTTAATAATTCCAACTAAAATATCAGAGTTTCTAGAGTTAACCCGACCCAAAAAGGACACTGACTAAGCTGGATGATCCAATATCTCTTCCTATTACTAAATGGGAGGAGGATTTATCAGCCAGATGTGAACAAAACATCTGGGCTCAGATATGTCTAAGAACTTTTAACATGACTAGAAACCCCAATTTACAATTAATACAATCCAAAATCCTCCACAGAGTGCACTATACAGGTCAAAGATTATTCAAGATGGGTTTTCCGCAATCTAACATCTGTCCACAGTGCACAGGCAATTAACGTGATAATTATTTTCATCCGTTATGGTTATGCACGCCGGTGCAGAGGTTCTGGGTTCAGGTATGTACGGATCTATCACTGTGCCTGGGTTGTAAAATCCCAATTTCCCCTTCAGTTTGCTTGCTGGGTGACTTTGAGGGAGGCTCTATGGGAAAGAATTGGTTTGCTTGGCATTCACTGCATTATGTATTGCAAAGAAAACTATCCTCATGAATTGGAAAAGTAAGGATAAACTCAACATCAATCAGTACAGAGATCTGTTGTTGGATCATATTAATCTTGAGACAGCATCTGCATCCCCATCAGACCGATCTCTCTGGGCTCCCTTGATCGGCTCCATCACTTAGTGTAGTGGGGGGCTGTGAAGTGCATCCTACGGGGAGCGGGGGCTGGTTTGGGGGTCCTTGGGGGCACTGAGAGGTGCTCAGAGTGGGGTGCTTGGTGGGTCTGGCCCCGGGGTCTGTTACCCCAATCGGGGCAGGGCTTGTGACGCCTTGGGGCGTCCTATGGTGGCCGCTTGCGGTGCTCTCGGCGGGGTTCTGTGGTGGCGGACGTGGGCTACTGGTCTGGTAGCTGTGCTGCTGTTGGGTGGGTCCGGGAGTCTGGGGTCCCTGGGGCGCATTGCCGTCAGGCACGTGCCCTGGAGGGCCGTTGGGGGTTTGGGTTCTGTATGGAGTGCTGGTTGGAGTCTGGGCCGGTGTACGCCCGCCTGTCAGGCCCTGCCATGGCCCCTTGTTGTGCTGGGGGGCCTATTGGGCAGGGGGTGAGGGGTTAGAGGGGCACTAATACCTTATGGCAGATGGCAGACTCTGCTGTTGGGGAAAGGGGAGGGAGGGGGAGTGGGAATGGGTCGGCCTGGATGTCTTTTGTCTCTTGTGTGGTGAGTTGTTTGAAAGTTAATGTGGGGGGGAATCACATCTCTGCTCGGGGGGTGGGGGTTGGTCGTGGAGGGATGAGGATATTAGAAGGGCTTCGGGTTTGGCTCCCTGTATCGGTCCTGGTCCGTGCCGTCCCCTGGTGGGAGCTCCGTCCAGGGTGGGGGCTCTGCATGGTGCATGCGGGCTGGCTGGTCAAGTTGTCTCCCTTTTTTTTGGATGGACAGGATAGGGTGGGGTTTCGGGGTGGGGTTAGTTTGGGTGGTAATGGTCTCAGCCCTGTGGCCGGCTGGCTTGTGGGCCCTGCTGCCGGTCCCTGGCCCCCGGGCTATGGTAGTGCGACTGGTGGGGGGGTAATTTCATGGGCCTCACCATGGTCGGCTCCCCCCACCCCCTCTTGCATTTAGACTTTGAGTGTTCTAGGTTGTCGAATGGGGGGGTGAGCTGGCAATGCCTATCTCCCGGAGGGGGGGGGTGGGTTTTGTTGGACACCTCCTTTTGGTACTTCCAGTTTTAATTACACCTGAGAGCAACACGCAACAATCCAACATTCAAGCCCCGGTTGGAACCCCTGCCGGGGGGTGGGGCGTTCCTGGGTCCTTGGATCCCTGGGGCCCATGGCAGGATGCACTTCGGGTCGGCTGGCTGCCGGCAGAGCTCGTGGACTCTTCCCTGTGGCTTCCGGGGGCTCTGGCATTGCGGTGGCTTGGTTGGCCCCTCCTTGGTGCCTTTGCTCTTGGATGTTTTTATCATTATCTCCCTTTTATTCTCCTCCTTCTTTCACCTTTTCTCCTTTTTTTTCTGGTTTTCCTTAGAAAAAAATTGTTTTTATTTTTTACTGATTAGCGCTAAATTCATTCATTGGTGATTTTTCCTTTAAGCGTTAGTGATTTTAGAGGCGGGTTAGTTCAGTCATGGCTTGGAGGGACAGGTTAGTTTTATTGGTAAGTTAGGTCATTGCTGGCTGGGTTTAGTTAACCTAAACCCTGAAAGTCTGGAGTCTTATTGATTTAAGGAGAAGAGGGAAACCTGCTGAAATGAGTTTAGTCACAGATTAATCGCCTCAAATCTAAAAGGTCTTTCATTGAGATGAGGAAGGAATATTTATGATGTAGATAATTAAAACATAGACAGTGCTGATGGACGTCCTCAGTTAGTATAATTAACCAATGCCACATCAAAGGTAGTTTGAAATGAGACTGATGTGGAAACTGAAGGGTTCCTAAAGAAGAAAGACGCTGATACAGGCTGGAAATACGAGGCTCTAAAGGGTTCATTCTGGGCCTTTATCCAGGCTAAAAAATGTTTTTAATAGTTTAATTAGCTTCTATTTAACGCTTTTAAAGAGCTGAATGATAAATTAATTCTTAGCACAGTGGAAGGGAACCAATCATGGCTCCTATTTCTACATGTCGACCAGAGTTCAGCCGATATCCCTAAAAACCGTAGGACTACAAGTATCTAACCAGTCTTCCCAAAGTTTAAAATGTGAGGATCTATGAAGTTCTACTTTCAATGTGTTTCCATTAAACTGACATGAATAAGTTAGTATAATAGACCTGAATCTAGATATCAAACATCTATCCAAAGCATCAAAGAGCCACTGAGGACGTTTTTCAAAAGCAGATAAGAAGGTTTGCTTTCCCAAACCTAAAGGTCGCAATGACGTACCTGAAAATAAGGGACACTTTAGGACATGAACCGTCCAACTGTCCCAGTCCAGCGTCTTTATGTTTTAAGACATCTAGAATAAACACTTTCCACCAACTACAATAAGGTGACCAGCAGAAAAAGTTTGTTTTTATAACATTTAAATTTACAGGGGCCTGCAAATACAGGAGGGCGCCGGGTGAATTACCATGGTAACGGACACACAAAGGTCAAGGGATTATTTTCTGACATTTCTTCCACTGCGGTAAAAATCAAAGATCCAGGGGGCGCTGGACCCAGACCTGCAGGAATAAAACAAATGGATCAATCAGAGAGAGGGGAGGGGCAGCCTAGTGGTCAGGGCATAGAGCTTCCGAGTTCGAGCCCCACTCCCACAGACCGCCACTCTGGGTCCCTGAGCAAGACCCTTAACGCCACACTGCTCCCCGGGCGCCGCACCATGGCAGCCTATTGCTCCCCAAGGGGAGAGGTTAAATGCAGAGAGGGAATTTCTTCAATGAGAGATCAATAAAGTTGAATTTATTTTATTTTTATTGGTCCATATCGTCCTTAACTGAAACAACAAATATCAACAGCAGCTGCTTCATGTTTCCCAAAGCAACTGTTCCTCTGTGGTGGTGGTGGTGATGATGATGATGATGATGATGATGATGATGATGATGATGATGGTGATGATGATGATGATGATGATGATGATGATGATGATGATGATGATGATGATGATGGTGGTCAGTCTACATCTACATCCCCTTTGCTCTCAGGGCCATGGCTAATCCCTGGTTCACTCTAGAAATGGTCTGGTGATTCTGCGTGGTTCTAGGATAGGATGCTTTGTGCAAGTCGGACTTCCTTAAACTGTTTTATATTAAACAACAGATTGGGAGTCCCAGATGACTCATTATAGCTGGAAACCAAAAATGAATTCAACAAGCGAAGGGAAATGTTTGTAGATGTTCTTCTCCTGTAAACTGTTAAAGCAACTTATTCACCTAGAAAAACTCTTTCTCAGGTTCTTCAGAAACTTGGAAAAGCTGATGAGACCAAAGATGAGCAGTTTGAACAAGTGGTTATTAACTTCAAGAGACAAGAGGTGAGGGATGCTTCTTCCTGCTGTTCATCTGTTTCATTCATTATCTCTTTGATTTGGTCTGAATTCAGAAAGGTTTGCTGCATCTGGGGTCTTATCAGTGTTATTGAACAGAAGTCCAGCGGTTTGTAATCTGCTGTATTTTCTGTCAGTCTGAAGGTGCTCGGCTGCAGAGGGAGATGAAGGCCTACATGTCTGCCATCAAAGGTGACAAACTGAACCGTTCAGGCTTAATCTGACTCCACGTTTACATGGAGCATCATTCCAAGATGCTTCACAGCTTCTCTCCCATGAGGTTAAAACAGTTTGTTTGTTCCCATAGGCATGCAGCAGGCGTCCATCAACCTGACACAGTCTCTCCATGAGGTCTATGAACCAGACTGGCACGGGAAGGACGACATCGTGACCATTGGGAAGGTCAGTCAGGCAAATGGTTCCCAGCTGCCCCGGTTTGCTCCGTTTCCCTTGCTTCCCTTGCAGTGACTGTTTGGTTTGGTGGAGTGAAGGCCTTCAGCTGGGCCCGGTTTCTGCAGGCCCTTCTTTGGTCCAGTCCATTCGTCCAACAGTCACTCTGAGAGATTTGGATCAATCCGATGCAGCAATAAGAGGCAATTTACAAGAGGGTTCAATGTTATAACTCACGTTAGCATGGGACATCTCCCTTTTAGCTACGGTTGTTAGCACGTAGCCACAACTCGTAGTAGCACCTCCGTGTCTCTGGGCCCCCGTTGTTCGGTGGTTAGCAGAGCGGGATTAGCTCTTTAGGATACACTGCGTTCACTCGGTTTGAATCGCAGGAAGAGGAAAAACTGAGTTCAGCTCCTTCTGAATCGCAGGAAAAACACAGTCTGACTCACTCCAGCGAGCGCAGACTTCTCTGGAGGGATTTAGTTGCTACGCAGCGTAGCCTTCAACTGGAAGCGCTTCTGTCTAGCCTTTTAGCGGTTTATGGGCGTCTGTATACTTAAAGCTGCTCATAGGGGTGTTATGGTGTCACTTATTTATTTATTCCACGTCATGAAATAACAGTTTTTTTCCCCTGGTTGTTTTTTTTTTTTTTTTCCAAAATACATCTACATTTTTTAAGATTAAATTTTCTATTAATTAAACTGATGCTGGGGCTGATTGTGGTTTTGCTTTTAACTAATGCCTTTTATGTTTTCCTAAATATAGTAAATAAATAGCACCAGTAAAGCACAAGTATAGCACAAGTAAAGCACCAGTATAGCACTAGTATAACACCAGTATAGCACCAGTATAGCACAAGTAAAACACTAGTATAGCACCAGTATAACACCAGTATAGCACCAGTAAAGCACAAGTATAGCACAAGTAAAGCACCAGTATAACACCAGTATAACACCAGTATAGCACCAGTATAGCACAAGTAAAGCACTAGTATAGCACCTGTATAGCACCAGTATAGTACCAGTAAATCTCAAGTAAAGCACCAGTATGACACCAGTATAACACCAGTATAGCACCAGTATAGCACCAGTAAAGCACCAGTAAAGCACCAGTATAGCACCAGTAAAGCTCAAGTAAAGCACCAGTACAGCACTAGTAAAGCACCAGTATAACACCAGTATAACACCAGTATAGCACCAGTATAGCACAAGTAAAGCACCAGTATAGTACCAGTAAATCTCAAGTAAAGCACCAGTATAACACCAGTATAACACCAGTATAACACCAGTATAGCACCAGTATAGCACCAGTAAAGCACCAGTACAGCAACAGTATAGCACTAGTAATGCACCAGTGAAGCACCAGTATAGCACCAGTAAAGCTCAAGTAAAGCACCAGTACAGCACTAGTAAAGCACCAGTAAAGCACCAGTATAGCACCAGTATAGCACCAGTAAAGCACCAGTACAGCACCAGTATAGCACTAGTAAAGCCCCGGGAAAGCACCAGTATAGCACCAGTATAGCACCAGTAAAGCACCAGTACAGCAACAGTATAGCACTAGTATAGCACCAGTATAGCACCAGTATAGCACCAGTACAGCACCAGTACAGCAACAGTATAGCACTAGTAATGCACCAGTGAAGCACCAGTATAGCACCAGTAAAGCTCAAGTAAAGCACCAGTACAGCACTAGTAAAGCACCAGTAAAGCACCAGTATAGCACCAGTATAGCACCAGTAAAGCACCAGTACAGCACCAGTATAGCACTAGTAAAGCCCCGGGAAAGCACCAGTATAGCACCAGTATAGCACCAGTAAAGCACCAGTACAGCAACAGTATAGCACTAGTATAGCACCAGTATAGCACAAGTAAAGCACTAGTATAGCACCTGTATAGCACCAGTATAGTACCAGTAAATCTCAAGTAAAGCACCAGTATGACACCAGTATAACACCAGTATAGCACCAGTATAGCACCAGTAAAGCACCAGTAAAGCACCAGTATAGCACCAGTAAAGCTCAAGTAAAGCACCAGTACAGCACTAGTAAAGCACCAGTATAACACCAGTATAACACCAGTATAGCACCAGTATAGCACAAGTAAAGCACCAGTATAGTACCAGTAAATCTCAAGTAAAGCACCAGTATAACACCAGTATAACACCAGTATAGCACCAGTATAGCACCAGTAAAGCACCAGTACAGCAACAGTATAGCACTAGTAATGCACCAGTGAAGCACCAGTATAGCACCAGTAAAGCTCAAGTAAAGCACCAGTACAGCACTAGTAAAGCACCAGTAAAGCACCAGTATAGCACCAGTATAGCACCAGTAAAGCACCAGTACAGCACCAGTATAGCACTAGTAAAGCCCCGGGAAAGGACCAGTATAGCACCAGTATAGCACCAGTAAAGCACCAGTACAGCAACAGTATAGCACTAGTAATGCACCAGTGAAGCACCAGTATAGCACCAGTAAAGCTCAAGTAAAGCACCAGTACAGCACTAGTAAAGCACCAGTAAAGCACCAATATAGCACCAGTATAGCACCAGTAAAGCACCAGTACAGCACCAGTATAGCACTAGTAAAGCCCCGGGAAAGCACCAGTATAGCACCAGTAAAGCACCAATATAGCACCAGTATAGCACCAGTATAGCACCATTTAGGCTGTAGATGATCCTTGAGATGTCGTAGCTCAGTGGAGGAGCAGGTTCTGCTGGGTTCAGCCATGTCTCTGTGAAGACCTGCTTTAATTCCTTCTGGAAATTCCCAGCTTCACTGCATTGCATGAACCCTGGAGCCTGGACTGTGTTTGGATTTAGTTTTTAGAATCAACTGGGATTTATCTGACTGTCCATGTAGCTGTGAAGTGCACCAGGAGCTTTATGTTTTACCAATGAAGGGGGCAACTTTGCAACACAAACGTGTCAGCAGATCTTAGCTCTGTGTGCCTTGCAGGACTGTGATGCATTGTGGGAAGACTTTCATAACAAATTGGTCGACTCGACTCTGCTGAACCTCGATGGATACCTGCAGCAGTTCCCCGACCTAAAGGTGAGGAAAGTCTGTTTACCAGAGAGAAAGGGAAAAATCGGAGAAACGTGACACTTTATGCTTTCAGGTTCGTGTGGCCAAAAGAAGTCGGAAACTCATCGACTATGACAGCGCTCGTCATCAGCTGGAATCTTTGCAGGCACCTGGGATGAAGAATGACAGGAAGATTATGAAGGTGAGTCAGAAGTAACGTGGTTAGAAGGGGGCGAGGGCATGAAGATTCCTTACTCTGTTTTATGAAACCCACAGGCAGAGGAAGAGCTTAAAAAGGCTCAGAAAGTCTTTGATGAGCTGAATGTGGGTCTGCAGGATGAGCTGCCAACCCTCTGGGATCGGTGAGTGAGGCAAACACAAACCGACTGAAGCTGTGCATGGATCCATGACCAGACTGAAGAAGTAGCTGATGATTGGATCCACTCCAGAAGAAAACAGGAAAGGACTTGGATAAATGAGTGACAGGGTGACAGGGTGTCAGAAGTTACAGGGTTACAGGGTCTCAGGGGTTACATGGGGGTCAAGGGTTACAGGATCTCAGGGTTACAGGGTGTCAGGGATTACAGGGTGTAAGGGTGACAGGGCTACAGGGTGATGGGGTGTGAGGGGTCACAGTGTGACAGGGTGTCACGGATTACAGGGTGTAAAGGTGACAGGGCTACAGGGTGATGGGGTGTGAGGGGTTACAGGGTTACAGGGTGTCAGGGATTACAGGGTAATGGAGTGTGAGGGGTCACAGGGTTACAGGGTGTCAGGGATAACAGGGTGTAAGGGTGACAGGGCTACAGGGTGATGGGGTGTGAGGGGTCACAGTGTGACAGGGTGTCACGGATTACAGGGTGTAAAGGTGACAGGGCTACAGGGTGATGGGGTGTGAGGGGTTACAGGGTGTCAGGGATTACAGGGTAATGGAGTGTGAGGGGTCACAGGGTTACAGGGTGTCAGGGATAACAGGGTGTAAGGGTGACAGGGCTACAGGGTGATGGGGTGTGAGGGGTCACAGTGTGACAGGGTGTCAGGGATTACAGGGTGTAAGGGTGACAGGGCTACAGGGTGACAGGTGTCAGGGGTTACAGGGTGATAGGGTGTCAGGGGTTACAAGTTGTCAGGGTGACAGGTCTACAGTGTGACAGGGTGTCAGGGATTACAGTGTGTAAGGGTGACAGGGCTACAGGGTGTCAGGGATTACAGGGTGTAAGGGTGACAGGGCTACAGGGTGTCAGGGGTTACAGGGTGTAAGGGTGACAGGGTGTCAGGGGTTACAGGGTGTCAGGGGTTACAGGGTGTAAGGGTGACAGGGCTACAGGGTGTCAGGGATTACAGGGTGTCAGGGGTTACAGGGTGTAAGGGTTACAGGGTGTCAGGGGTTACAGGGTGTAAGGGTGACAGGGCTACAGGGTGTCAGGGATTACAGTGTGTAAGGGTGTCAGGGATTACAGGGTGTAAGGGTGACAGGGCTACAGGGTGTAAGGGATTACAGGGTGTCAGGGATTACAGGGTGTAAGGGTGACAGGATGACAGGGTGTCAGGGGTTACAGGGATTACAGGGTGTCAGGGATTACAGGGTGTCAGGGGTTACAGGGCTACAGGGTTTCAGTGATTACAGTCTGTAAGGGGTTACAGGGTGTAAGGGGTTACAGGGTGTCAGGGATTACAGGGTGTAAGGGTGACAGGGCTACAGGGTGTCAGGGATTACAGGGTGTAAGGGTGACAGGGTGTCAGGGGTTACAGGGTGTAAGGGTGACAGGGCTACAGGGTGTCAGGGATTACAGTGTGTAAGGGTGACAGGGCTACAGGGTGTCAGGGGTTACAGGGTGTAAGGGTGACAGGGCTACAGGGTGTCAGGAATTACAGTGTGTAAGGGTGACAGGGCTACAGGGTGTCAGGGATTACAGTGTATAAGGGTGACAGGGTGTCAGGGGTTACAGGGTGTCAGGGGTTACAGGGTGTAAGGGTGACAGGGTGTCAGGGGTTACAGGGTGTAAGGGTGACAGGGCTACAGGGTGTCAGTGATTACAGGGCTACAGGGTGTCAGGGATTACAGGGTGTAAGGGTGACAGGGCTACAGGGTGTAAGGGATTACAGGGTGTCAGGGATTACACGCTGTCAGGGATTACAGGGTGTAAGGGTGACAGGGCTACAGGGTGTCAGGGATTACAGGGTGTCAGGGATTACAGGATGTAAGGGGTTACAGGGCTACAGGGTTTCAGTGATTACAGTCTGTAAGGGGTTACAGGGTGTAAGGGGTTACAGGGTGTCAGGGATTACAGGGTGTAAGGGTGACAGGGCTACAGGGTGTCAGGGATTACAGTGTGTAAGGGTGACAGGGCTACAGGGTGTCAGGGATTACAGTGTGTAAGGGTGACAGGGCTACAGGGTGTCAGGTATTACAGGGTGTAAGGGTGACAGGGCTACAGGGTGTCAGGGATTACAGTGTGTAAGGGTGACAGGTCTACAGTGTGACAGGGTGTCAGGGATTACAGGGTGTAAGGGTGACAGGGCTACAGGGTGTCAGGGATTACAGGGTGTAAGGGTGACAGGGCTACAGGGTGTCAGGGATTACAGGGTGTAAGGGTGACAGGATGACAGGGTGTCAGGGATTACAAGTTGTCAGGGTGACAGGTCTACAGTGTGACAGGGTGTCAGGGATTACAGGGTGTAAGGGTGACAGGGCTACAGGGTGTCAGGGATTACAGGGTGTAAGGGTGACAGGGCTACAGGGTGTCAGGGATTACAGGGTGTAAGGGTGACAGGGCTACAGGGTGTCAGGGATTACAGGGTTTAAGGGTGACAGGATGACAGGGTGTCAGGGGTTACAGGGTGTCAGGGTGACAGGGCTACAGGGTGTCAGGGATTACAGTGTGTAAGGGTGACAGGGCTACAGGGTGTCAGGGGTTTCAGGGTGTAAGGGTGACAGGATGACAGGGTGTCAGGGGTTACAGGGTGTCAGGGATTACAGGGTGTAAGGGTGACAGGGCTACAGGGTGTCAGGGATTACAGTGTGTAAGGGTGACAGGGCTACAGGGTGTCAGGGGTTACAGGGTGTAAGGGTGACAGGGCTACAGGGTGTCAGGGATTACAGTGTGTAACGGTGACAGGGATTACAAGTTGTCAGGGTGACAGGTCTACAGGGTGTCAGGGGTTACAGGGTTTAAGGGTGACAGGGCTACAGGGTGTCAGGGATTACAGGGTGTAAGGGTGACAGGGCTACAGGGTGTCAGGGGTTACAGGGTGTAAGGATGACAGGGTGTCAGGGGTTACAGGGTGTCAGGGATTACAGGGTGTAAGGGTGACAGGATGACAGGGTATCAGGGGTTACACGGTGACAGGGTGATAGGGTGTTGGGTAGGACTGGGTAATATGTAGAAAATCTACAAGTAGCTACAAGCATGCTTAGTGTGAGGGATTGCTGAAGAGTCAATGAGTCGATGCAATCAGCTGGTTTTCCTTAGATAGAAAACTTTGAATCAATCTGACTGGATGATCTGGTGAACTGGAAAGTGACCTGAGATTCAGTTCAGTTCAGTTTATTTATAGTAAGGTGGCCGGGAGGTGCAAAGCAACATTACAAAACTTTTACAAGTTCCAAAACAAATGATCATTTCAGTAAACAAATTTACATAAAAAAAAGAAGCGGAAAGTCAATATTCCGCTGCCACCGGAAACGGAAATGGGGCCTGTTTACACAGTTGTAGTCTTTTCGCTTCACTCTGTGTACTCCGACGTCGAGGTGCTAACGTCTCTGTTAAACACTTTAAAAAACTCTGAAAATGGAATACGAAAGGTGGATTCTTGATTCTCGACGTCGGAGTACACAGAGTGAAGCGAAAAGACTACAACTGTGTAAACAGGCCCCATTTCCGTTTCCGGTGGCAGGGGAATATTGACTATTCCAACAGAACTCTATGGGATTTACAAAATGCTAAATAAAACACTACAGGAACGTTTTTTCTTCACAAAACTTTTTTTGGAACGTCACTGAACAGCGCTGACGACCCGGTGAGTAGCATATTTTAAAAAAAGAACGTTTAAGGTTGTTTTAAGGACATTATCGGACATGCTCTATGCTAGCCATTCTAAAGCAGCCAGGGGGGGATTCTAAATGAGCCAAAAAGCAGAGACAGGAGCAATTGTCAAACTTTTGGTGTCGATCATTCGATTTCATCCTGGACACTACAGAAAATGGGCTTAAAGTGTAAAAAACCGAACTTCTCCTTTAAGTGAAGGGAATCGTGCAATCTACTCAGTTTAAGTCTATGGTTCCTTTTCCTTCTCTGCAGACGGGTGGGTTTCTACATCAGCACCTTTAAGTGTGTAACAAGCCTGGAGGCAAAGTTTCATCGGGAAATCTCCATGGTGAGTGAATTTGTTGTTCCTGGCCTTGCAGGGAGATGATCAGAGCTGAAAGGATCTCTTTTCTCCTTCCAGGTGTGCAGGGAGCTCTACGAAGTTATGACCAAACTAAGAGAACAACACGCAGACAAAGTGTTCACCATTCAAGGAGCCCCGAGGTGAGTCTCACTCTGCTCTGTTACACAAACCTGCAAATATTTGCTCACACGTCTGTATAAACATGCTTTTAATGAAAATAGAAAAGATAAGGAGAAAATGGCGCTTCACGGGAATCCTTCCTAGTCTGGAAAAATAGTTTACTGCTGTTAAGGGGAGCCTTTGTAAAGCAAGAGCAGCATATTTCTCATTGACTGATGTTGCCTTACAGAAACCTGGCTGCAGCAAGAGGATTATGTGAGCATAAATGAGGCAACTCCTTCAAGCTATTTAAATTTTCACATCCTCCAAAAGAAGGTTACATTTTAGTAGATCTTTATCAGATAGAGCAGTTATACATTTTAAAGAATCTGCTTCACTTTCTTTCTCCTCTGTGTCGCTGAGCAGTGCTGCAGAGTGCTAAAGCATAGCTTATTCCCCTTCACAGGTTGATGATTTTGTTGATGGGGTTGCTAGTTCTCTGCGTATTGCCTTAGACAACGCAGCTCCTTTGAAAATGAAAACCGTTAAAAATAGAAAGCTGGCTCCTTGGTTTAATGCAGAGCTGCGTACTTTGAAGCAAAATGCTAGGAAACTGGAGAGAAAATATCGCTCCACAGGCCTGCGGGAGTCCTTCCTAGTCTGGAAAAATGGTTTACTGCTGTATAAGAGGAGCCCTTTGTAAAGCAAGAGCAGCATACTTCTCCTCATTAATAGAGGAGAATGAGAATAATCCTAGATTTCTTTTTAATACAGTTGCCAAACTCACCCAGAGCCATAGCTCTGTTGAACCTGTCCATTCCACCTGCTCTTAGCAGCAATGATTTTATGGGATTCTTTATAAATAAGATTGATCTTATTAAAAATAACATCATAAGCACTCCTCTATCCGCGATTGTACCTGAGGTAGTCATGGAATCTGAACCGGGTTTAGACTGCTTTGATCCAGTTGAACTTTCTGAATTAGCAAAATTATTGTCTTCATCTAAGCCTTCAACTTGGATGTTAGATCCAGTTCCAACCAGGTTATTTAAGGAGGTATTCCCTTTAACCAGGTTATTTAAGGAGGTATTCCCTTTAACCAGGTTATTTAAGGAGGTATTCCCTTTAACCAGGTTACATGTAACCAGGTTATTTAAGGAGGTATTCCCTCTAAAGGTGAGGCGAGGTCTGAGGTAGCCATGGGATCTATGTCGCTGAATGTAATCTAATATCTACTGTCTCTACCTGCTCATCCAGGAGGAGCAGAATTGTTTCAATCAGCTGGTTTTCTGTAGAATAAAACTTGAACTTTAATTTGGCCAGAAGATTAAGCATTTCTAACATTATGTTTTAAAAGTTATCAGTTTAATCCAAAACATTGTTCAAGGTACTTTAATATGAGTCAAATTACATCATCAAAGTTTAACCCGAGTTTCCTTCCTTCCTTCCTTCCTTCCTTCCTTCCTTCCTTCCTTCCTTCCTTCCTTCCTTCCTTCCTTCCTTCCTTCCTTCCTTCCTTCCTTCCTTCCTTCCTTCCTTCCTTCCTTCCTTCCTTCCTTCCTTCCTTCCTTCCTTCCTTCCTTCCTTCCTATAAGGAAGTATCTGATTTGTGTGTGACAGTTTTAATTTGAATAACTTAGGTGGAAAAGTAAGAAGCAGCAGTTTCTGTTCAGCCAATCAGAGCCTCCTATTTTCTGCCCAGTGATTCTGGACCCCTGCGCCTCGCCAGAACACCATCACCACCAGACGATGAGAGTCCACCAGAGAGTCCAGAAGCCAGCTCCAACCACATGCTTCGCCCAGTTTCCCCCGGACCGCCTCGACCCAAATCTCCAATCCAGGTAACGTGATTCCAGGTGAGGACGGGGGGGTCCATGCCATGGAAACACTGGAATGACAGGAAGGGAACTAATGGAAAAACTGGAATGACAGAAAGGGAACTAATGGAAAAACTGGAATGACAGAAAGGGAACTAATGGAAAAACTGGAATGACAGAAAGGGAACTAATGGAAAAACTGGAATGACAGAAAGGGAACTAATGGAAAAACTGGAATGACAGAAAGGGAACTAATGGAAAAACTGGAACCACGCTTCCAAGAGAAAGTGTAGGGTTTTATTTTATAAAAGCAGTCCTTTGGTTCCTCAGTGATGGGGAAAGCTGTCAGGTCATTACTACCTAGATCTGTTTGGAACAGATTAGGAACCCATCCCCCCCTGGGTTTCTCCTCAGTTAGCTGGAGGCTAACGATTAGCTGTTGAATGTAGATCCTGGCCACAGCTGCCTGACAAAGACAGGTCATGGTTCCACAGGTGTTCCAGAATATTTAGTGTTTACTGATAAATGACAGACTGATTGATGAAGATGATTACTGGCTGTTTGCTCTGAACTCTCCGACTGTTTTTTCTTCTCTGCTGACTGTTGTCTGTCACTCGGTGAGTTCACTCACATTCTGTGTAGTCTGTCTGTGTTTTAGTCTGGTTTGTTGTGCATGTGAATGTTGTTTTGATTAAATCTTCTAGATGGGGTCACCAATTAAAAATCAGCGAATAAAGAAAATCATCAACCAGTAAAAGTCCGCAGACATTTTAATCATCTGTTTCTTTAAACAGAATTTAACACTGAAATAAAAAGCAGATATTCATGTATCCATGTTATACATAAAAAAAAAATTGAAGTAGAGAACAACAATCGGTCAGTTTGGTTTATGGATAATTTCCTGGTTTCTTTTCTTTCTTCTTTCTGTCTTAATGTTGGCAGTGGGCTTTAGGCTGCCCTGCAAGGCTTTAAACCTGGGTTTAACCGGAGACTAAGCCATTCTCAAGCACATATCAAGGAGCTCATTTTGAGCCTGGATCCAGATTTATTGTTGATTCTGTTCATGGTGGAGAATCCTGCTTCACAGCAGCAGGTTGAGCCAAACATCCTCTAAATGTGCAGGGTCATCTTTGAGCACGCCATTTCACTTTTCTTTCACCAGTTCACCGCAGTTCTTCCAGCAGTCCACACTTTCTCTGCTCTCTTTTTCTCATGGTCTTCTCCTTCTTTCCCATCGCCCGGCTTGCCACAGGTTTGCCTGCTGTGTCTAAAAGTAGCAGCAGCAGCAACCCAGACTGACAGCTCATTGGCTCATTTGGATCACGTGCAGCCTGGAGCCGGACGCTCCCCAGGGCTTTACCGTATTAACAGGAGAAGAGGAGCAAGTGAAATTAGACACTTTCCTCAGACAACATGCAGTTTTCTTTATTATTGTCTAAATTTATCATTTAGACAATGAAATAAGTTAATTTTCTAAAGACGAGTTAGAGAAAATAATCGGTGGTTTGACACTGAGGAAAGATGTTTGATTCCTCAGATAAAGCACTTCCTTTCCTCATCACATTTAAAGCTGCAGTACAGTTTCTGCCTGATAAGCTGGAGGTTAGTCCTCAAGATGCATCAGATCCCAACAAAAGTTTCATGCACATCTTCCAGCTATATGTGAATACGGTTTATTGTCAGCCAGAATGAAAGGGGAATGGCTCCACAGACTGATCTGTTAGGCAGCCATATATGCAAAGAGGAAACGGTAATGAAATGGTTGAGGAGTCAGGTAATATTATATATAATATAATAATAAAAAACATATAATAGTGTGAAGAAAGATATTTACATACAAGTTACTGATTGTGAACAAGCATCAGAAAGCAGCTGATGTCCACAGAGCTCTAGAGATTCATCTTTTTTACAGCTCCAAGTAGGGCTGGAACAATTAATTTAAAACTAAATTGCCACCAGTCAATTCATCAACTAATTTAGTAAATTAATTAATTATTAATCATTAAATGGAGAGTAGGGACTCTAAAACATGCACTGAGTGGACAGAGCGACCCACTTACAGCAGGAATTATACCAAGATTTTATAAAAATATGTAAAGATGTTGTATTTAAGACAAAAAACTTTTCCATCTGTTAATATCCTCTATCCAGAACTCAAGAAGTGGAAAAGTTTTAGTTTCACCTGGTCTATATATATACAAAAAAAATAAAAAAAAAAAAAAAATATATATATATATATATATATATATATATGTATATGTATATGTATATGTATATGTATATGTATATGTATATATATATATATATATATATATATATATATATATATATATATATATATATATATATATATATATATATATATATATCCAGTGGATCCATATATATCCACTGTCAGATCAATAAGTTTATCAATCAATTTTGCAATCAATTTCGGGTTATTTATCGATTAATTGAATTGTGAAATAATTGTTAGTTAGACCCAAGGCCCAAAATCATTTTATAACCCATCATTAAGGGATAATTTGATAGAAATGTGAGCTGTGCTCAGAGAAACTATACGCTGATGAACAGATGAACCATATTCAGGATGGAAGTTATCTTCCCTATACACAGCCTGTTCTAGTTCATCCCTACTGAAAGGGGCGGTGCTGAAAGCGCTGAATGATGCCTTTGCGCATGCACAGTTTGAGTAATTATACCAACAGAGTGACACCTTGGGTGACCACTCAGAAGCTGGATATGCTGGCGGCATGCAGGGCTCTGTTCTTTGCTTGTTCTCATGTGTGCTTCACCTCGTTTGGCATTTGATTTGAAGTTGTTTGGACCATACCTTCCTCGGCTCCGTGTTTCTGGAAGCCCTGTCACCCACTGGCTGCAACTGTGGTAATTTCGCACCCCTAGGCTGCAACAGGTTGACCTTCTTACGGGACTTGCCAGCTATGTATGCTGTTTGTTAGTGATGGCAGCGTTCACTTCCCCTTTCCCAACTTCTTCTTACAATGTTTCTGAAATGATTGCAGCTTAGTTGCTGTTATTCTCAACAGGTGCGGCGGAGTTATTGCTCCTACCCAGCTTGTCCAACTCTGTTGTCAAGGTTTGGTCACGGCTAAAGTTCAACTCTCCAGTTCAACTGATCATGTGGTCTGCTGGAGCTTACGGTGTCCAGCTGCCTTGTTTTTTTGTTTTCTCTACCTGGTGAAGGCCAGTTGCTGGCTTCCATGCATGAGTCATCCATGGACTGTATGGCAGCAGTTGAACCTCCCTTATTAATTTTGTCGCCCAATGAGGCCCCTCGCAGGTGTCCCAGTTGTGCTGCTCGGGAGGAATTTGAACGAACTGTTCAGGCTTGTCAGACTAGCAAGCAGCCACTCTGGTTTAGGTCAGTGGATCTGACGGATCTTACGTTCATGACTATTGTGACAGAGTTTTCTCAGGTTTGCCTTTCATGATCAACATTCCAGGTGCTCCCACTCAGCTTCTCTCTTTAAGGGAGTTTACTCTGTGCATGGAAGCAGCTTCATCTCCTTTGGAGATGTTAGGCACACCTAACGTCACTTTCCTGCAGGTACAAGGCAAAGTGACTTCTATCACTCATCTTGGTGTCTTGGGCCATTGGTTTTCTCTGTCTGCACACTTTTCAAAGGTGGCTCAACAGCTTTTGTCTGGACCCCATCCTGTTCGGGTATCGCTGGCTCAAAGTGACATGGACGTGCCTTCATGCCCTGGCCCGCTGGCGAAGCAGGACTTACCTGTCCAAGGGCATCCCTAGGGTAACAATGTTGATCTGCAGTGAGATAGTTACCATAGATGCCAGTCGCACAGGCTGGGGTACCCGGGGTGCCCAATGAGGTCCCCAACTCTCTCCCATGTCGTCCTTCAGCCAGGAGGGATCTGCTGTCTCAGTTGGGAGGCGGGTATGGCACCCCAACCCTAACATTTCCATCTGTGGGTGTGACCACTAAGTGGCTGTCAGGTGCTTCATATTTAGTGCTAGGGTACCATCCTCTCAAGAGCAACACAACAATAGATGGCGTCTATTTGCTTAGTGGTTCTTTGCCTGCAATGAGGACCAGTTTCCTGCCCAGTGCCTGCTGTTCTGAAGGGTCTCCATGCTTTACTTGACAAGGGTCATTGTCCTTCGACCCTTAAAATGTAAGTGCCAGCAGTCTCATTCAACTGTTGATGGCCATCCAGTGGGGGGCCATTGTGTCGTCTCTTTTTGCGATGCACGTAGGTCAGGATCTGCGTTTGGTTTTCGATGCTTTGTGCTGTTCCTCTTTTGAGCACATGTGGCAAGCTGACCTCAAGTGGCTGTCATATGAGACTGCCTTTTTGTTAGCCATTGTTAACAGTGTATACAAAAAGGTTTAGATAGTATTAATCTCAACAATAACTAAACTAAATAGATATCTGTAAAAATGTATTACGCTTTTGGTTTTTGTTCAGTAATTCTAATTTAAATTCAAAATCTCCTAATTATAGAATAGAGATAGAATGAAGCAGAATGATGAAAAAGGGGTCCCTATGTCCTCCAGCAGTCTAAGCCTATAGCAGCAGAACTATAGAGATAGATCAGGATAACCTGAGCCACTCTAACTAGAAGCTTTATCAAAAAGGAAAGTTTTAAGCCTAGCCTTAAAAGTAGACAGGGTGTCTGCCTCACGGACTAAAACTGGTAGTTGGTTCCACAGGAGAGGAGCCTGAGAACTAAAAGATCTGCCTCCCATTCTACTTTTAGAAATTCTAGGAACCACTAGAAAACCTGCAGATTGAGAGCGAAGTGCTCTGTTAGGAACATAAGGAACAATGGAATCAGCTGCGTTGTTCTTTATTTTTTAATGTGAAGCAGGTTGTAAACCATCAGCTTTGATTTCTACCAACTAAACATCGGAATCAGTTGAATGAATGAAAAGGAATTTATTTCAGAAACTGACAATCAGCAATAAATAAATCAACTTAAAAAAATATTTTAAACAAACAAACAAAATAAAAACATCCAAATACACACAAAAAGAGACTGGTTAACATCAAGCTAAACTCCAATTTCTAAAAAAACGAAATTGATTTGAGTAAAAATGGAAACAAAACTTTCCACTAAATAAACCTTTCAGTACATCCAGCCAGGGAACTGACATGGATTAATGTAGATTGTCTGAAAATTGTTATGAAGTAACAATAATTGAACTTAAAGTAACTTAAAGTAAAGTAACCTCCCTGTTAAACTTCAGTCTCTTATTCAATATTCACACACAGACACACGCAATCTCTCTCTCTCTCTCTCTCTCTCTCTCTCTCTCTCTCTCTCTCTATATATATATATATATATATATATATATACGTATTTTAGAAACTTTGCAGATGTCAGTAATATACAGGATAAATGATCTTGCCCCCCATACTGACCTCTAGGGGAAACCACAAACAATATCCAAGCAACATGACTGGCAGTCACCCATTTACACCAATTGTTGTCTGTTGCTTAGATAACGTTTCATCCAGAGTAGTAATACTCCCCAGATGCCATGATTCCCCAATTTCTTAATATTTTGAGATTTATTTTTGTCAAAAGCTTTTTTGAGATAATGAAATAAACCAACTGAAAGTTTCTTATTATTTAAGGGGCTGGTGATTTTTTTCCATCAATTCCATGACGGCCATTGCTGTAGATCTTTGTGATCTAAATCCATACTGACTTTTGGAAAGCAGTTTATTTTTATTAATGAAGGTATCAAATCTATCCACAAATAATTTCTCCCAAATTTAGGAAAAGTGTGGAAGTACAGAAACAGGCCTATAATTTGTGAAATGGTGTCTGTCCCCAGATATGTGACGTGTTATTGTTAAATGTGTTTGGAGTCAATAGTTTTATTATTTTCAGCAGCATATGTTTGTTGTTCCTTCTCCCTGCTTAACTTGAACTCTGTGAAAAGAACAGAAAATCTTTAAGAATATTTTACAAATCAAGCATTAGAATTTGTTTTATTTAAAATCCAAACTATTTTGTAAATTCTATTTCTTTCTATTGCTGAAGAGCAGTTCTGTGTTTGTGTTCTAATTATAACCATGTTCATATAGAAATCTTTTCTTTCTGTCTGATGAAACCTGAGCTCACCTGAAGCTGTGCTGCTTTTCTTTGGCAGCTTAAAAAGGGTCCACCTGTTCCTCCACTTCCTAAAGCCACCCCCACTAAAGAAGTGGCAGAAGAGCAAATAATTGACCTGTTTGGTGGAGAATTTCTACCTGCACCGTCACCATCTCAGGTATTAAGGGAAATAAAACCCTGCTCATGGGAGCCATTTCTCCAGTTTAACCCATTTTGTTTTTTTTTCTTCCTCCACAGCCAAACGAACGACCCGGAGAGTCTCTTCTAGATTTGGACTTTGATGCTTTTCAGCCAGATGAAACTGTTGCACCGATACCTCAGGTGCTCATACCATCACAACACACTTTGACACCTGAAAGACAAAGAACAGTTAGAGGAAGGGAACCAACCATCTGTGCTGTGCTCACTGGTCTGGATCTGATTTGGTCCACTTCCAGACCAAACATGGAGATTTGAAGGTTTTGGTTTACCAGGACCCAGACGGTCTAGAACCTCCATTTGGATGCACTTCAGGAGAAGAGTGATTGTGTAACTAGGCAGAAACTGTACTTTCTGACAATCTGACACGAGGCAATCCTGCCCTCTGGTGGCTATTCTAGATGTTATAGCTCTTAAACTAGAACTCATAATGTAAAGCTGCTTATTATTAAAATGATAATATCATGGGTCTTGTTGTTGAACTGTAGTTTACACTGTTGAAATAGAAGGTAACTTAAACATGATTGAAAGCACTTTATTATATTTCTGACCTGAAATATGAGCTATAACAAGACATTCTGTTTGTTGTAGACGGCTGTACCCTGGGACATGTGGTCGGTGAGTAGTAGCTCCCAAACTCTTCTCATTAAACACTCATGTATGAAATGCTTTATGTTTTAGTTCTTATAAATCTTGTTGAGATGAACCAAGAAGGTCAGAAAAAGGTTCTGAGTGTTCATCTAGAGAGGAACCGTGGTACTGCAGCAGGCAGTCAGAGGTGAAGGCAGACTGAGGCATGGTCTTCTATCAGAGTGTAGCTCTGAGCCCCTTCTTGTTTGCAGTGGTGATGATTGACAGACAGGGCAGACAAAAGGCTGCATGGAACAGGATATCTGTAGCAGTGAAAGCATGGAGGCTCAGAGAGAGGAGGGTACCAGGTTCAGAGGCCTTTCCACCAAGCTGGATGGAACAAAGCATGGAGGAACCTTTAAAAAAACAGCCAGATGCCGCTATATGAGCTGAAAGCTAAATTTCTATAAATTCTCTGAGATAGGGCCAAGGATGAGGGAGGTCTGGTTGGTCTCCGTCTCCCGATACGCTCTCGCCTGTGTCCGACCTTTCAGACATGTTTTTCTGAATCCCACATTGTAGCATGGCATAGACAATTCACGTTAGCAGTTTGAAGAACACCTGCTAGCTTCAGATGGTTTCCTTTAGCTAACCAATGAGTGTTTGCCTTCTATGACTCATCCAATCACACTAGTTTTCACTAGATGTGGGCGGAGCCAATGATCTGCATTGGATGGAGCACATGACGGGAAATGAATATTTAGAAACATTAAACCGAAGCCAAGAGGAACGAGGAACGTTTGATTTAAAAATATAAGGAATATAAAGTACAGATACTGGTGTGAAAATGAGTAGAAGTCAGAAGTAAGAATGAAAATAAGTAATGGAGTAAAGTATAGATACCTAAAAAGTGCTTCCTGCAGGGAAAATGCTCTAATTAAACCTGTAAACTGATTATTCACAGAAGCAGAGCAAACAGAATGGATCAAACTGTAACTGTGACATGGTTCCCAGGTTAGGCTTCTTTTGTAGAACCCTAACTACAGTACTGTAGTTAATAACTGGTTCTCTCTCTGAATCTGCATTGGAGATAAACAACTAGAAGAAAGTGAATATCCTCAGCAAAGCCACAAGGAACAGGTGCTGAGCCTGTCTAAGCACCAGTTAGGAACTGGAACCAGTTGGATGGAACAAATGCACCAGACTGTCTAGAAGAACTTGGGTGTTGTTTTCATTCCCTGGTTGGGATTCTGGTCTGGTCTAAACCAGGACCTCAGTTTTCCTCCACTTTCAGCTGTAGATGTTTACATGATGAAGGATTCAGCAGACAGGAGGTAACCATGGTGCATTTGTCCTGAAATAACCTCATCCACAAACTTTTCCTTCTAGAATGTTTGTAAGCTGTGCATTAAAAACATAATAAAGTCTTAAACTGAACAGATAAGAGTTTGGATGCTGATACGACTCATCTTCTGTCCTTTGCAGGCAAATGCTCAACCTGCTCATCCTGTAAGTACTAATCAAACTGATGCTTGTCTCTATTATCTGTGATGTCAGACTGTTTTAACAGCCCATTTTCACACACAGATTTGCCACTATTGATGTGTCTGTATCTGGGGGTTGGGTGGGTGGATAATTAAGGGTCTGTTCTCCATGGAATAGCTCGGATCCTGCAGAATGTAGCAGATCTTATGCCAGATTGAAACAAATCATAAACTTGGAGAACTTTCTCCTCCTGGATGAGAGATGAAAAGCTTGATGTGAGAGAAAATGCATTTGTAACTCCTGTAGGGGCTTCATCTAGGAGAGGAACATGGAATGAGGCAGCGGGTCAGATCAGTAAAAGCTCCACCAGCAGCTATGTGCATTAAAGGAAAGAGTTAGCTCATGCCTCCCTGCAGGATGGTGTTCCAGCTAAGACTGATGCTACCTAATATCACCGCAGTGATTAAAAAACAGGACTTCCGGTGGTGACGCGCCTAAGATGGCTGCTTAGGAAGAGTGGCCGAGCCGACTTAGCTATTTTCCCAATTGATTCATAAATACAATTTGCAACCATATGTATACTGGTACCGAAACAACAACCCTAGAGTAACTTGCCATTATTTTACCCGCAACGCATCTCAAAATCAACGTAATAAAAACACAGAGGAAACAGCGGACTCACCAAGGATGGCGGACTCATCCCCACAAGTTGCCAAAAACAGGGTGACTGAACTGCAGGGTATCAAGACTATCCTGGAGACCCTAGCTCATGAAGTCTCTGGTGTTAAAAGAGGAGTGGAGGCGGCGAATGCCTGGGCATCCGAATTACCAAGGCGGAGTCCAGAATATCAAAGTTGGAGAAGGAGGAGGCATAAAAGGGTCCCGATCGTGCACGACCTAGAGAGACAGAATAACATCCAGATAAGATAACAGTGCTGGAAGGTTTCTCCTGGCGGCAAAACATACGCATTCCAGGGGTGAAAGAAGGGATGGAGGGCCGCGACTGGGATGGCTTTATGAAAACGCTGCTATCGGAGGCATTGGATATTAATGTAGACGACTGGTATGAAGCTGATAGGATTCACCGGGTCGGCCCCGACCCTTAGGTTAGGAAAGGCCTCTGGAAACGATGGCTTCTCAGCAGACTTTTATCAGAAATTCATAGACGATATTTCCCCGACATTGCTAGTTGTATATCAAGATGCATTTCATAGAGGTAGGTCACCTAAAACTATGAGGGAAGCAGTTATTACACTTCTCCATAAAAAGGGTTGAGGTCCACATCATTGTGGGAATCATTGCCCTATATCCTTGAATAATGTTGATGAGAAAATTCTTGCCAACATCTTAGCAACTAGATTGGAAAAGGTTGTCCCATTTCTCATTCACCAGGATCAGGGCAGGAGCACGGCAGACAACCTTCAAAGACTATTACACATTATGTGGATGACAAGAAATTATGACACACCAACAGTTGCCTTTTCTCTGGATGCGTTAAATAAAGTGGAGTTCCCCTTTTTGTTTTACACACTAGAGAACTTTGGATTTGGCCCCATATTAAGGAGAGGGTAGAATGAATGTACTCTGATCCATCAGCCACAGTCTTAACTAATGGGATTATTTCACCTTAAAACACTTTAAATCGTAAGGCTTCGACAAGGCTCACCTCTAATCTTTGCTATATTTCTTGAACCACTGGCTTTAGCCTTACGGACTAATTCAAATATACAGGGTTTGCAGGCGGGTCAAGAAGAAAACCAGCTCCTGCTGTATGCTGATGATGTGTTATTGATATCGAGTAATCCTGAATCCTCAGCCCCAGAAATTTGCTCAGAGATAAATTGGTTCTCAGAGATATCTGGTTATACCGTTAGCTGGTCAAAATCAGAAGCCATGCCGCTATCAAAAATGATGCCCCCCAGATATTAGAAAGAGCTGGAAATTCAGATGGATGCCTGAAGGATGAACATATCTGGGTATCAAATTAACGCCTGGCCTGGAAAAACTAATGGAAGCTAATATATCTCCACTCCTCAGAAAACTCAAACTCTGTTACAAAATTGGGATAAGTTGCATATCTCCCTGCTGGGCAAAATTAAATTTGTTAAAATGATTTTAACTCCCATGATCAATTACATCACATCCATGTTACCACTAACATTTCCTTCTTCACTATTTAAAATGTACAACAGAATGATAGAGAAGTTTATATGGGCAACAAGAAACCCATATTTAATCGGACTAAATTATACGCTGCAAACGATAAGGGGGGTTTAGCACTCTCACGAATAGACTGGTATCACTTGTCTTTTTCTTTATCGCAGCTATCTAAATTCACCTGCCCCCTACCAGGACCCCGCTGTGGGTCAGGATACAGGAACAGTTGGTGCATCCTCTCTCTCTGGAGGCCTTCCTCTCTCAGACGGATAGACCAGTCACCTCTCAGGATCCAGTAATGGCTTTTGCCAGAGAGTCTTGGAAAACTGCTCATCAATTAACAAAAAATGACCCGTATTTATCAAGCTGATCCTCAATATGGTATAACGAGAAACTGTCAATAGGTAAGAAAAGCTTCTTTTGGGACAAGTGGGTTAGATCTGGAATTCAAATTCTTGAGGATGTGACCGGACATGCGGGATTTAAATCCTTCGGTAAAATTAAAACGAAATGTAATTTGTCCAATTCAGAATTATAGCAATATTTACAAATTAGGCATTGCATTCTTTCAGACAAACACATTCAGTACAGTCAGACAGAAATCCTGGCAATGTCCCATAACACTGGAGAGAAAAACAGAGGAGCTTCACATTTCTACGAACTCATTAGAAGTATGCAGGCACCTAAACTGGATGGGCTGAAGGCATGTTGGGATCTAGATGTTCATCATGGCACTGGATGGGCTGAAGGCATGTTGGGATAGGGATCTAGATGTTCATCATGGCACTGGATGGGCTTAAGGTATGTTGGGATAGGGATCTAGATGTTCATCATGGCACTGGATGGGCTGATGCATGTTGGGATCTAGATGTTCATCATGGCACTGGATGGGCTGGAGGCATGTTGGGATAGGGATCTAGATGTTCATCATGGCACTGTTATTCGCGTGAACCAGAGTCTCAACTAATTTATTATAAGATATTAACTTGACCTCTTCAAAACTGGCAAGACTAAAACTCATCGACAGTGACTTATGTTAGAGATGTAATGGAATGTTTGGAACTCTGGTGCGTATGTTATATGAGTGACAAAACTAAAGACATGTGGAATGCGATTATTTTGTTTGTGAATCAGGTGTTTGGCAGACTTTTGGTCAAAAACCCTGCATTATGTTTGTCAGGATTACATCCAGATAATATTAAAATGTCAAAACATCAGAAGTCTTGGTGCTGTTCAACTGTGACAACAGGCTGCAGGATAACTTTACGCCTCTGGAAATATCCCACTCAGTCAACATTTAAGGAGTGGATACAGGTTCTAAGTCTAACGGATCACCTATAGGGGGGCTGGGAGGGGAGGCATATTCAATGAGGTGTAGGGCCCATTCAATGGCCAGCTACGAAGGGTCACCTATAGGGGGGCTGGGAGGGGAGCCATATTCAATGAGGTGTGGGGCCCATTCCATGGCCCGCTACAAACGGGTCACCTATAGGGGGGCTGGGAGGTGAGGCATATTCAATGAGGTGTGGGGCCCATTCAATGGCCCGCTACGAAGGGTCACCTATAGGGGGGCTGGGAGGGGAGCCATATTCAATGAGGTGTGGGGCCCATTCCATGGCCCGCTACGAACGGGTCACCTATAGGGGGGCTGGGAGGGGAGCCATATCCAATGAGGTGTGGGGCCCATTCAATGGCCCGCTACGAAGGGTCACCTATAGGGGGGCTGGGAGGGGAGCCATATTCAATGAGGTGTGGGGCCCATTCCATGGCCCGCTACGAACGGGTCACCTATAGGGGGGCTGGGAGGTGAGGCATATTCAATGAGGTGTGGGGCCCATTCAGTGTCCCGCTACAAACGGGTCACCTATAGGGGGGCTGGGAGGGGAGCCATATTCAATGAGGTGTGGGGCCCATTCAATGGCCCGCTACGAACGGGTCACCTATAGGGGGGCTGGGAGGGGAGCCATATTCAATGAGGTGTGGGGCCCATTCAGTGTCCCGCTACAAACGGGTCACCTATAGGGGGGCTGGGAGGGGAGCCATATTCAATGAGGTGTGGGGCCCATTCAATGGCCCGCTACGAACGGGTCACCTATAGGGGGGCTGGGAGGGGAGCCATATTCAATGAGGTGTGGGGCCCATTCCATGGCCCGCTACGAACGGGTCACCTATAGGGGGGCTGGGAGGTGAGGCATATTCAATGAGGTGTGGGGCCCATTCAGTGTCCCGCTACAAACGGGTCACCTATAGGGGGGCTGGGAGGGGAGCCATATTCAATGAGGTGTGGGGCCCATTCAATGGCCCGCTACGAACGGGTCACCTATAGGGGGGCTGGGAGGGGAGCCATATTCAATGAGGTGTGGGGCCCATTCAGTGTCCCGCTACAAACGGGTCACCTATAGGGGGGCTGGGAGGGGAGCCATATTCAATGAGGTGTGGGGCCCATTCAATGGCCCGCTACGAACGGGTCACCTATAGGGGGGCTGGGAGGGGAGCCATATTCAATGAGGTGTGGGGCCCATTCCATGGCCTGCTACGAACGGGTCAACTATAGGGGGGCTGGGAGGGAGGCATATTCAATGAGGTGTGGGGCCCATTCCATGGCCCGCTACGAACGGGTCACCTATAGGGGGGCTGGGAGGGGAGCCATATTCAATGAGGTGTGGGGCCCATTCCATGGCCCGCTACGAAGGGTCACCTATAGGGTGGCTGGGAGGGGAGCCATATTCAATGAGGTGTGGGGCCCATTCAATGGCCCGCTACGAACGGGTCACCTATAGGGGGGCTGGGAGGGGAGCCATATTCAATGAGGTGTGGGGCCCATTCAATGGCCCGCTACGAACGGGTCACCTATAGGGGGGCTGGGAGGGGAGGCATATTCAATGAGGTGTGGGGCCCATTCAGTGTCCCGCTACAAACGGGTCACCTATAGGGGGGCTGGGAGGGGAGCCATATTCAATGAGGTGTGGGGCCCATTCCATGGCCCGCTAAGAACGGGTCACCTATAGGGGGGCTGGGAGGGGAGCCATATTCAATGAGGTGTGGGGCCCATTCAATGGCCCGCTACGAACGGGTCACCTATGGTGGGCTGGGAGGGGAGCCATATTCAATGAGGTGTGGGGCCCATTCCATGGCCCGACTACAAACGGGTCACCTATAGGGGGGCTGGGAGGGGAGGCCATATTCAATGAGGTGTGGGGCCCATTCAGTGGCCCGCTACAAACGGGTCACCTATAGGGGGGCTGGGAGGGGAGCCATATTCAATGAGGTGTGGGGCCCATTCAATGGCCCGCTACGAACGGGTCACCTATAGGGGGGCTGGGAGGGGAGCCATATTCAATGAGGTGTGGGGCCCATTCAATGGCCCGCTACGAACGGGTCACCTATAGGGGGGCTGGGAGGGGAGGCATATTCAATGAGGTGTGGGGCCCATTCCATGGCCCGCTACGAACGGGTCACCTATAGGGGGGCTGGGAGGGGAGCCATATTCAATGAGGTGTGGGGCCCATTCCATGGCCCGCTACGAACGGGTCACCTATAGGGGGGCTGGGAGGGGAGCCATATTCAATGAGGTGTGGGGCCCATTCAATGGCCCGCTACGAACGGGTCACCTATAGGGGGGCTGGGAGGGGAGCCATATTCAATGAGGTGTGGGGCCCATTCAGTGGCTAGCTACGAACGGGTCACCTATAGGGGGGCTGGGAGGGGAGCCATATCCAATGAGGTGTGGGGCCCATGCAATGGCCCACTACGAACGGGTCACCTTTAGGGGGGCTGGGAGGGGAGCCATATTCAAAGACGTGTGGGGCCCATTCTTTGGCTCGCTACGAATGGGTCACCTATAGGGGGGCTGGGAGGGGAGCCATATTCAATGAGGTGTGGGGCCCATTCAATGGCCAGCTACGAAGGGTCACCTATAGGGGGGCTGGGAGGGGAGCCATATCCAATGAGGTGTGGGGCCCATTCAATGGCCCGCTACGAACGGATCACCTATAGGGGGGCTGGGAGGGGAGGCATATTCAATGAGGTGTAGGGCCCATTCAATGGCCAGCTACGAACGGGTCACCTATAGGGGGGCTGGGAGGGGAGCCATATTCAATGAGGGGTGGGGCCCATTCAGTGGCCCGCTACAAACGGGTCAACTATGGGGGGCTGGGAGGGGAGCCATATTCAATGAGGGGTGGGGCCCATTCAGTGGCCCGCTACAAACGGGTCACCTATAGGGGGGCTGGGAGGGGAGCCATATTCAATGAGGTGTGGGGCCCATTCAGTGGCCCGCTACGAACGGGTCACCTATAGGGTGGCTGGGAGGGGAGCCATATTCAATGAGGGGTGGGGCCCATTCAGTGGCCCGCTACAAACGGGTCACCTATAGGGGGGCTGGGAGGGGAGCCATATTCTATGAGGTGTGGGGCCCATTCAGTGGCCCACTACAAATGGGTCACCTATGGGGGGCTGGGAGGGGAGCCATATTCAATGAGGGGTGGGGCCCATTCAGTGGCCCGCTACAAACGGGTCACCTATAGGGGGGCTGGGAGGGGAGCCATATTCAATGAGTGGTGGGGCCCATTCAGTGGCCCGCTACAAACGGGTCACCTATAGGGGGGCTGGGAGGGGAGCCATATTCAATGAGGTGTGGGGCCCATTCAATGGCCGGCTACGAACGGGTCACCTATGGGGTGCTGGGAGGGGAGCCATATTCAATGAGGTGTGGGGCCCATTCAGTGGCCCGCTACGAACGGGTCACCTATAGGGTGGCTGGGAGGGGAGCCATATTCAATGAGTGGTGGGGCCCATTCAGTGGCCCGCTACGAAGGGTCACCTATAGGGGGGCTGGGAGGGGAGCCATATTCAATGAGGTGTGGGGCCCATTCAATGGCCCGCTACGAACAAGTCACCTATGGGGGGCTGGGAGGGGAGCCATATTCAATGAGGTGTGGGGCCCATTCAGTGGCCCGCTACAAACGGGTCACCTATGGGGGGCTGGGAGGGGAGCCATATTCAATGAGGTGTGGGGCCCATTCAGTGGCCCGCTACAAACGGGTCACCTATAGGGGGGCTGGGAGGGGAGCCATATTCTATGAGGTGTGGGGCCCATTCAGTGGCCCGCTACAAACGGGTCACCTATGGGGGGCTGGGAGGGGAGCCATATTCAATGAGGGGTGGGGCCCATTCAGTGGCCCGCTACAAACGGGTCACCTATAGGGGGGCTGGGAGGGGAGCCATATTCAATGAGGTGTGGGGCCCATTCAGTGGCCCGCTACGAACGGGTCACCTATAGGGTGGCTGGGAGGGGAGCCATATTCAATGAGGTGTGGGGCCCATTACATGGCCCGCTACGAAGGGGTCACCTATAGGGGGGCTGGGAGGGGAGCCATATTCAATGAGGGGTGGGGCCCATTCAGTGGCCCGCTACAAACGGGTCACCTATAGGGTGGCTGGGAGGGGAGCCATATTCAATGAGGTGTGGGGCCCATTCAATGGCCCGCTACGAAGGGTCACCTATAGGGGGGCTGGGAGGGGAGCCATATTCAATGAGGTGTGGGGCCCATTCAATGGCCCGCTACGAACGGGTCACCTATGGGGGGCTGGGAGGGGAGCCATATTCAATGAGGTGTGGGGCCCATTCAGTGGCCCGCTACGAACGGGTCACCTATAGGGGGGCTGGGAGGGGAGCCATATTCAATGAGGGGTGGGGCCCATTCAGTGGCCCGCTACAAACGGGTCACCTATAGGGGGGCTGGGAGGGGAGCCATATTCAATGAGGTGTGGGGCCCATTCAATGGCCCGCTACGAAGGGTCACCTATAGGGGGGCTGGGAGGGGAGCCATATTCAATGAGGTGTGGGGCCCATTCAATGGCCCGCTACGAAGGGTCATCTATAGGGGGGCTGGGAGGGGAGCCATATTCAATGAGGTGTGGGGCCCATTCCATGGCCCGCTACGAAGGGTCACCTATAGGGGGGCTGGGAGGGGAGCCATATTCAATGAGGTGTGGGGCCCATTCCATGGCCCGCTACGTACGGGTCACCTATAGGGGGGCTGGGAGGGGAGGCATATTCAATGAGGTGTGGGGCCCATTCAATGGCCAGCTACGAAGGGTCACCTATAGGGGGGCTGGGAGGGGAGCCATATTCAATGAGGTGTGGGGCCCATTCAATGGCCCGCTACGAAGGGGTCACCTATAGGGGGGCTGGGAGGGGAGGCATATTCAATGAGGGGTGGGGCCCATTCAGTGGCCCGCTACGTACGGGTCACCTATAGGGTGGCTGGGAGGGGAGCCATATTCAATGAGGTGTGGGGCCCATTCAATGGCCAGCTACGAAGGGTCACCTATAGGGGGGCTGGGAGGGGAGCCATATTCAATGAGGGGTGGGGCCCATTCAGTGGCCCGCTACGTACGGGTCACCTATAGGGGGGCTGGGAGGGGAGGCATATTCAATGAGGTGTGGGGCCCATTCAATGGCCAGCTACGAAGGGTCACCTATAGGGGGGCTGGGAGGGGAGCCATATTCAATGAGGTGTGGGGCCCATTCAGTGGCCCGCTACAAACGGGTCACCTATAGGGGGGCTGGGAGGGGAGCCATATTCAATGAGGTGTGCGGCCCATTCAATGGCCCGCTACGAATGGGTCACCTATAGGGGGGCTGGGAGGGGAGCCATATTCAATGAGGTGTGGGGCCCATTCCATGTTGAATTACTGGACATGTAGGGATGTCTCCTTCTTATTGTATTTCATTAGACACAGGAACAGACTTTCTAAGGTGTTTTAGTGTTGTCTTGTTTTGTGATTTTTGTTATAGGTTGTAGGTCTGGCTTGTTATTTACATTGTTGCTGGACTGCTTTCTCTTTTTCGATTACTTTTATTATTATTATTATCACCTTGTTTTATGGTTATTTGTGTAGGGAAGACAAAATAAGAAAAAGCTGGATGGTTGCTAAGTGCACACAGGATATTTTTCTGATTCATGTTACTGTAACAAGATAATGGCTGCCCTTCTGTATATGTCAAAAAAACAATATAAAATATAAAAACAGGACAAAGTTGTATACTTTGTAAAAAGGTTCATGTTGTAATCTCTTTAATTCAATTCAATCTCAAGTCACATTAAAATCATAGAAAAACCTAAATAGACTTTGGGGTCAGATGAAGCCCAAAGGACAAAGTCCTAAAACTGCTGCAAACCTGGTTGTTTGAAGTTCAGCAGACATCATGTACAACCCGTGTTCTGTTTGTGTGCTTCCATCAATCTCCACATTATCTTCAAATTACACAAATTCATGGGCACATTATATGCAAAAGTAAATATTTACCACAAGCAGAGTTATTTTGCAAGTCTGAAAATCAACTGTGACTTCTGAAAATGAGGTGCAAACTGTGGCCCCCGTTACCATGAAGGGGGTGGTGGTGCAATGGCAGAGGATGGAGAGTTTCTCTGCAGAACATATTTGGACCATCCAAAGGGTGTGATAAGGGACTTATGGTACGGAGATTGGATTTTACAAGGACTGTTGGAAAAAGTGTCCAGCAAGGTAGAAGGTTTTATCCTTTGGATGATGTCCTCAACTTCTGGCTGTGAGACGACCGAAAAACAGCAGAAAGGTTGGGAAATCCCAGGCGGTGGGTCGGCAGGCGGGACAGGCAGTGGGGAGTAACTGGGTAGTAGGGAGTGATAAAGGTGTTGCACCTTTCTGCTGTGTCTTCTGTTTGAGAGTAACTTGGCGGTTTGAGAATGTAATTTATGGTTGAGAAAAGTTGCTTGGAGTTTCCAGGACTGTTGTTGATAATCTTTAAAAGGCATTTTATACATCTCCAGTCAGCCACATCGTTACATCATAGATGTTTGCAGATGCGGAGACATCTTGGCTCCAGCCTTATCAAAATATTACCCTTCGTTTTTAGCTCTCATTCCTTTCCCCAATCTTAACCACATGCAGAATAAAGATTATTACTGTATATCTGGACAGAGAAACTGTCTTAAATAGATAAACTATTGTGGAAAACATCAGTTCTGAAACGCAACAGGCAGGTAATACCTGGGTGTAATCAACTCACATATCTTCAATGATTATCCTAACACTTCTTTAGAATAGGTTTGAGCTTTTAAAATGGTTATTTCAGGTGTGCTGTTGTTTCCTAGAGATGGCAGGTTATTTCCTAGGTCACCCAGAGGTCAACCAGCCCCTCATTCAGCTCCTCATACAATCTAAACTATCTAGCCTACTTTTTCAGAGCTACTTAATTTCTGTAGGAAAAACTATGGTTGGTGCTGATTTGGTTTTTCAGATAGAATGATTTTTTATTACAGTTGATGACATCACCATCCCAGCAGGTGTTAGTGCAGTGCTTGTTTCCTGATCTATAGTTATTGCATAACATCAGAGTCATTCCTGAATATAACAGTGGGCATGTCATCTTTGGACCTGCCGTTATCCCTAGCAACCCATGTCATTTCCTGTGAGCATCAAACAATAAAAGCCCAGGTGAACTTTAACATCACAGGCTTTTGCTAAATTTTTCTCCATGAACAACTTTTGAATCTCCTTGGGGAGACCATCAGATTTTAGAAATCAGATTTGCTTTGGTTCATCCAGATGCAGCTCTGATCGGTCTGATTCAGCAGGACTTCCTTCTAAATCTACCCCCTTCAGGAAACCCCGATGCTGGGCAATGGGCAGTGACAGACCGGGCTCTGTGCTGGAGGTGAGGGAGGATGATGAACAGTCCTTCTTGGACTAAATTAAAACAGCCACAGGCCCAGCATGTATCTAGGCTGGAAGCCACACGATGACCGCAAGTCGTGCCTGCGGCCAATCCTGGTGCAACCAGCTGAGACGACTGTGACGTCACCTTCAAGTCGTATTGAATTATTGAACACATGGTTCATGAGCTAATCTCCATAAATAATCTAGACACCACTTTTAAACCTTAAACCACGAAAGCACATTGCAATGCAGAGTACCACTGACAGATTCTTTGCCATGCTCTAACCAGGTTCCTTTAATGAATGTCTTAAGTTCAAAGCGAACGCAGCCGGAGCAGGAAAAACGCGTCTGCTGCTTCATTTTTTATGCTTGTCCAAGTTTAGTTCTGACTCGTGGCTGAAGCATCTTTGCTGCTCCGGTTGTACGGTGGAAAAGTGGTCTGATGCGCGGTGGGCGGAGCTACTCTATCCTTTCTCTGCCTTGCAGCTATATTTGCTGTGATCAGTGGGAATAAAGTACTTTTAATATGTTTTTAAGTGGGAAAGTCCACCTGAAAACTTTGTGCAGTCAGTTCATCCAGATTACCATCCTGCCTTCCAATATTATTTCTGTCAGAGCCATTCAGACCCCCCCATACCGGAGGGGCGCTGTCATTAGGAATCCCATTCAACAGCAGCCTCTGGCCCGCCGCCTCCTCGCGGTTCGCCTCGGCGGCTAGAAGGCGTTTTTCCATGTACCTAATCCAAACTGCAGGCGCTGGGATAATAAAAGCGAAGTTTCAGGTTTCAGAATTCAAAGTTAATTTAGTCGTTAATAAACTGTTTCAGAGGAGTGATCATAGCGCTCTGCATCAGCAGTGCTGTGTCTGACTCCCTGCCAGCTCCCAGATCAGCTTCTCTCATTGGTTGATGCGGCGCGTCGACCAATAACGCTCCCGACGCGCTGCTTCAGCTGTTTAGACGCGCTGCGCCTGCTGCTCATAAAGCGCTGTGGGACATTTTGCTGCAACTTGACGTGCATCAACCATAGACTTTGCATGTAAACATTGTACTCCTCCTGCTGCGTTTGGTGTGAACGCAGCTTTAACGTTGATCGTTTTATGCAGCCACTCGTCAGCTATCACACAGCCATTTTAGATCAGGTAACATCTCTCAAGTCTAGCAGTCTGTCATTATCAAGCCCTGTCTTTGGATCAATGAGAGCATCCTGAATCACAAAACGCTGTGTTGAAAAACGGCTGTGGAAATCCTCTAAACTTGGAAGTTCACAGACATCACCTGTGGGACTTAAATTCTTCTCTAATTGAAACGACAAAGGCTTTCAGATCTGACTATGTTTATCATCTGATAACAAATAATACGGTTTTATTTGAAGCCATTAACTCTGGTGTGCCCCAGTGTCCTGGTTGATTTATTTCACTGACATGGTCCTCATTTGGACCTGTACTACTGTAGGTTATCACTGCTTTGGTGTCCAAAATGAAACCCTCCTCCTACCCATGTGATGTTTTTCCCACTAAGCTACTCCTGAAGGTTTTTAAATTAGTTGGACCTTGGGTGACAACAAACTTCAAACTGTCCCACTCTTCTGTGGCAGTTAACAGCCTTGATCAAGCCAAAACTAAGAACTATATGCCAATATCTAAACTTCCTTTTGTGGCCAAAATCTTAGAAAAGGTGGCGTCTAAATAACTCATATCTTTCCTAGAGGCAAGTAAGATATACAATGGTTTTTAGTCTGGTTTCTGGACACACCGCTCCACTCAAACGGCGCTGCTAAAAGCTTCAAGTGACATCCTGATGTAAGCTGGATGATCGGGTGAACTGTAAAGAGCCTTGAGATGACAAGTGTTGTGAATTGGCACTATAGAAATAAAGTGAATAGAATTCAATTGAACTGACTCAGGTAAATGTATTGCCCTAGTTCAGCTTAGGAGGACAGGCCAAGCTTAGATAAGCTTAGGATGAGTGGAAGAATGATAAACTTCAGGTCTGGCTTTAAATATTAAGATGCAGCTGGAGTTCCTCTCAGGAAGCTGTTATGGAGGTTATTGCACCACTTCTGCATTCAGTTATAAACTGCAGCCTGACCTCTAGTGTTTTTCTCTCTAATATAAGCCTGGTGGGAATCTATTTTATTTGTGGAACAATTTGGATTAGAAGGGAAACTATAAGTCATAATTTCCAGCTATAATTGATTATAATAATATTTATTACCATATGGAAATAACCAGTGTTGTGCCTGAACGCGTTCATTGAACGAAAGTTCATGAACTCGTTCATATTTTGGGCGAACGTGAACTGAACGTACTGCATTACTGCCTGATGAACGTTATTGTGAACTCGTTCATTCTGGTGTCTGTGAACGGCACGCTCTCTCAGTTCAACTCCGTTCAATAGGTTGCCAGATTTCTATAGAGTCCTCCAGGCGAAACCCCGGCTAAATCACACCGTAAACAGGCCTTAATATGTAGCGGGAAAAACACCCAATCTGGCAACAGCAGCTACCAGCGTCGTAGCCTACATCCGCGTGCGTCATCAAAACAAAATGCAGCATGGAAGCCACAGCAGCATAGAGGCGACTTAAAACAGGTTTATGACCAGGTGGTCGGTGAGGACGATGGCAACAAGTTTGCCCGCCGGCTTTCAGTAAAAAAATCCGCACTTCAGTAACCTTAAATTCCTACCTCAGCCTGGTCCCTCAGTTTGTGTTAGTAAAATCTTCTTGAGCGGAGGTCTTCAACAGGGGATCCGCGACCCCTAGGGGGTCTACGGAGGTACTGCATGAGGGTCTGCATGGTTAGTTGATATTTTTATATTCCCCCCCTGCAATTTTTCCCCCACTAATTGAAATGTCTTTAAATACTCATTAACATGAAATCAACACACTGTAGTAAACAGATAAATGGAGGCAGAAGATGTCTTTCAGTCATCAATGCTCACATTCAGCGACACACAGGAGCTCTTTCAAGCTGGGCACCGTTTCCTTCACAACAACCAGGAATCAGAATCAGAAAAACTTTAATAATCCCAGGGAGAAATTAATTTCTTTACATTACTCCATCTGTAATAGAGTGACTATAGGACACAGTTTCATACAATATATATAGTTAGGGGGTCCCCGCTCCATCTCGCCATCAGTTTGGGGGTCCTTGGTCTGGAAAACATAGAAGACCCCTGTTCTTGAGGGTTTTACTATCCATGTAACTTGTTTGTTAAACCTGCCTGGTATAATTTTCCAGGATTCCTTTTTAGTATGTATTGAAATGGAATTTCAAATGGAAAAAATTATTAAAATAAAAAAAAAAAAACATTTGCACCTTAAAGACTACTTTCCTGTTTTTCTTTTAATAATTCCTCATAATAAAGACCATTCAAGCAGCACATTTTTCCTGATGTTTCTGAGAATATACTGTAGGGGTGAAAGCTGCAGCTGCTACTAGTGTGAAGTGAATGGACAGCAACAAAGCGTTAAAGCAACAATGGGGAAATGCTGTCCCCTCAATGCTAATGGAAACCCTGGTTGGATAAGGATTCAAAACTGGATATGAAGATGAAATCTGACGCACAGTTTCAGAGTTACAACTGATAAAATAATTGCTCTCTGTGGTTCTACAGTAGGCTATGGTGGAATTGAGCAATACATGAAAAAAAAAAAGAACTATGAGCTAGTTCATTTTTTGGTTTTGAATTATGAACTATGAACTGAACTAGTTCATTTTAAAATGTGTGAACTGAACTTTGAACTAGTTCACGTAGAAAGAGAACTTTCCCAACACTGGAAATAACCAGTCAACACCAAGTTATGACTGACTGGTCCCTGTGCAGGTGGGAAGTGTAGAACCCAGATTTGTAGATATGTATCTAACTACCCCAGGTTAATCTTGACTTGAGATAAATAGTCTCTACTGCTCTTCAGATAATGTCAACAACTTTATCATTTGACACTAATAGCCTGCAAACATTAACACTGACTGTCATCTGTGCTTTTTCATTGCAAATAGAAGCCATTCTATGAAATGCACTGATCCCATCAACTCTTTGATTTTGTGACCAACAGCGCTCCTCTGTCATCCACTGGAGATAAAGATCAAGTTCATTTCTGACGGCTGGCTAAGCAAAACATTTCCACTTTAAAGACCAGATTAGACAGACAGGAAATACGACGTTTCATCTCAAAATAAGCAGGGAGCTTTCTGAGTGCATGAACCAAAGGTGGCTTTATTCAGCAAGAGACCTGAGAAATGCTGCTGCAGTGAATTATCTTCTTGCTTGTTCTTTAAGTGTCTGAGCAGAGCTTTTTAGTCACTGGGTGTCAGACTAGTTTTCTGTTATTTAATGGGGTTTAGATTGGTGTGTTCAGATTGTCAAAACTAAGATGCCTAACAAACAAACACTGTAGTTACACAGTTGAATTCTGTTGCAGTGGACACCCCATAGCTCCTCACTTGCAGGGTTTACTTTATATCAGCAACTGCCCCTCCTCATAAAAAAACTGAATTCAAATATTTGAACTTATCTTTACTGACTTACTCACATTAACTTAGTTTATCCCCTTCCTGAAATTCTATTAGTGACATTCTAAACACAGAAAGGCTCAATATTTTGATAGACACATTATCCAAAATCCCTTTCAAAAAATGGTACTGTGGACTCACAGTCCTCTAAAACCAAAGAGCTGTTGTAAAGAAAATAGTCATTCAGTGAAAGCGTTTCCTGGACGGGGCCGCCTGTGGAGCTGGTTGACAGTTGCCTTTTGTATCTATGCTTCTTTTTCTATGTCTGCTTCTGTCTCCTTGAACCCCAGTGGGCCTCAGCAGATGGCCGCTCACACTGAGCCTGGTTCTGCTGGAGGTTTCTTCCTGTTCAAAGGGAGTTTTTCCTCTCCACTGTCGCTACAAGCATGCTTAGTGTGAGGGATTGCTGAAGAGTCAATGAGTCGATGCAATCAGCTGGTTTTCCTTAGATAGAAAACTTTGAATCAATCTGACTGGATGATCTGGTTGAACTGGAAAGTGACCTGAGATGACATGATGTGAATTGGAGCTATAGAAATAAACTGAATAGAATGGAATTGAAACTGAATTCATTTGCTTCAGTCCTATTTCTTAAATGCTCGTTTCTGTGTCTCCCTGGGATGTATACTTACTGAGGTATTAACAGAAAGGTTTAAAGAAGACCTTTAGAAAGGACTGTGGTCAGTGTGATGGTGTCATATAATTTTCACTGTGCAAACATATTTCAAGGCCTTATACTAACTTAGCAACACAGAATATAAAGTGGACAGGACACAGAATTAATACATGCTGGAGGTCACGTACCAATCTTTGGAAATTCAACGTTCCTAATTGGTGATTCGCACGCAATCAGGTTGTAAGCTAAGAAATGTTGGCATTAACAGAGAACACCTTTTTCCTGTTCAGGTGTCAAACAGGCCAATTTAGGACATACACACACATACATACACCAGCAAGACTGCGAAAAAAACTGAGATGTCTGACCATGTAGCGCTGAGCTTATGAGCTTATGAAGTGTTTAAGCTGTAGGAATTCAAATTGTAAATAAATGTCTCCTCCCTCCGGAGGACAAAATGGCATTCATCGTTTTCAAGTGTTATTCTTTCCATCATAAGAGAATTCTAGCAATGAGCTTCTACAATTGGTGCATTGGCCGGGAATAAAACCCCAGTGGGAATCGAACCCTAGTCAGCTGCTTGGAAGGCAGCTATGCATATCTACAATTCTGCTTCCTGGATTTCCATTATCTTTATGTAGTGGATTTAGTTACACTTCTCATCCAAATTTCAGCTTTTTCGGTTTCCCTGAGGAGGGGTTCTGGGATCTTCTGCCCCCCAGCCTTACCAACACTACAGCTTAATATTTCTAATGGATTTTTAACGTTCATTTCTGGGAAACCAAATAATCTATCACACCGTTTAATGATGAGAAGTTTCCCCACAATAACCTTTGTCAGAAGTATATGGAGTATCAGATTTTTGTTGGTTGATTCTGTTTTCTTAGAGCACACCAATGGGGCATCTGTTTGGTCACCATGTTCTCTGTGGATATTGGCAGCTCTACTTGCCCTTCCATGGAAGGATTAGCAATGCAAAAAGGACCAGGGACATGTCTTATGCCAACACAATCATTTTGTAAAGGACCTGCATAGACTATGATGAACTAGATACTGCTGCTTGAGCCTTTCTGGGTTCACTGCATCTCCCAAAGTTGTTCTTATGGATGGCTATACAATGAAAAAAAGAAGTGTTTGAACCCGCATACTCACCCTGCTATTTTGCAATTTCTCACACTTAGAAATCATGGATGGGTCTGAAGTTGTCATCGTAGGTGCATGTCCACTTTGTAAGACATAAAAAATCCAGAAATCACAATGTACAATTTTTTTTTACTTATTTTCCTCACTGTAGATATTAATGAATATCTGGAGTCTGTCTCCTTCTAGAGGACAAAGCAAACAGCACCAGTAGTAATCCATCCAGACACGGCAGTTCTCATTGTTGATCTGATTATGCTACGTTCACACAGGAAGCACTTTGGGCAGCAGCAAACCATCTGCTGCTTCATTTTTCAAGCTTGTACATTTTAATTCCGGCAAGGCTCAAGATCATCAAGGACGCCCTTGAGGCGCGTCCAGTAAAGTGAGTCCAGATGCTTCTGCTGCTGTTCGATGCCAGAGAGCAGCTTTGCTATATTAGCTGTGATCAGCGGGTAGAAAGTAGTTAGAATCTATGTTGAAGTGAGAAAGTCCTCCTGAAAACATGGCCTGTGCAGTCAGTTCATCCAGATTACCATCCTGCCTTCAAAGATTATTTCTCTGTGGGAGCCGCTCAGACCCCCACATACCGGCGCTGCGCTGTCACTGGGAATCCCCAGCAGCAGCTGCCTCAGGCCCGCTCGCCTCTCCAGGGTTTTCCCCTCCTGTTGGTGGCGGCTGGAAGTAGATGTTAGCGTTTTTCAGGTCTGTGCTACAAACTGCAGGCAGCAGGATAATAAAAGCCAACATATTCTGCCGGCAGGTTTCTACATTTGAAGTTAATTTAGGCGTTAATAAACTGTTTCAGAGGAGTGATCATAGCGCTCTGCATCAGCAGTGCTGCGTCTGACTCCCTGCCAGCTCCCAGATCAGCTTCTCTCATTGGTTGATGCGGCGCATCCAGCAGCTAAAGTTTCCAACTCCAGCAGCTGCTGCTTGTGAAGCGCATCACGTGCCTCAGAAGCTCACGAGGCGCTGCTCAGATTCATGAAGATGTGCTGCTCCTGCTGCTCTAGACAAACTGCCGGACCTTCTGATGCGCCTTGATGCATGTTGACCATAGACCACCGGCCTCTGCTGCTTCAATCGCATGTGGTCTGAACGTAGCATTAGAGAACTACAGTATTTTATTTGGCTCAACCTAATTTAGATAACATGTTCTAACTCTTGATGCAGTATGTTTATAGAAATTGCCTGCATTACTTGTAGAGCACAGCCGGATACACAATTTAGCTTCAAACAAATTTTTCTGCTGAAAGCACAATATGTGCATCAGTCCACTTGGTTGCTGTATTGTTGATGTGATATTTGCCCGTGATCTTCTTGGACCAGAAAAGGTTTCTTGATAGAAGGGTTAGTTTTACCCCTCCATACAGCTACAATAACTATGTAACCCTAAAACACATACTGTGAACTGAAGCTTATTTATTATGGCTGCTAACAGTCAATAAGCCCATAAATGTCTGCTGTTGCTCTGCATAGAGCAAGGGTCAAACTTTAACATGAGTTTCTTGTTTTGCTCCAACAGGCTGATGAATCCGGATTTGTGGCCGACTGGTCTGCAGACTTCGGTTCAGTGCCAGCAAATGAAGATGATGCTTCAGCTGCAGTCTCAGCTGCTTCAGGAACTGTGGATGAAATGCCAGAAGGAGAGCGGTTCAGTGTTCAGGGAGAAGCTCAGTGCTGGCAGAAGCCCGAAGGCTCACTACCAGATGGAGACTTAACTACTGTCCAGGACAGTGAGTCCAGAGCTAAGGAAGATGAGGTTAGCAGCTGGGAAACCCTGACTCACTCTAACCTCCACCAGTCTAGTGGGGTTAGAGATGAGAATTACCTGGTAGAGTTAGGCAGAGAAAATGTGGGGCAGGAATATCGTAGGAAATCTACTCCAGGTCTTCTTTTCACCAATGAATTTGGTGAAGAGATTGAGGATGGCGAAGGCTACAGTGGGGATAAGAGGTCCAGGTCTTTAGATGGATCTGGGTCAGAGTATGAGACAGCTGAAGAATGGGCTGATGGTGGCCAGGGAGGAGGCTGGATGAGTGCCGATGACGAACTCTCATATGACTATGGGAATATTGCTGAGAACAAAGAAAGTGCATCAAACAAACAAGAGTCAGAAGAGCAAAATGACCCCACATTCCTTAACAGAAATATTTCTGAAGCAAGAGAACACCGTTGGGGAATGTCTGCCAAGGCAGATTGTTCAGGTCCTGATGAATTGGATTCAAAGCAATGTGCTAAATCCCAGGTGGGATTTGGGTTTAAATCTGATCTGTTTGCAGAATCCAAGGAGGGAGCAGGGTTTGAATCGGATTCATTTTCAGAATCCCAGGGGGGGATTGGGTTTAAATCAGATACGCTCGCAGAATCTCCGGGGGGGATTGAGTTTGAATCCAATCCGCTTGCTAAATCCCAGGGGGGTATTGGGTTTGAATCCGGTCCTTTTGCAGAATCAAAGGGGGGGATTGGGTTTGAATCTGATCCGCTTACAAAATCCCAGGGGGGTATTGGGTTTGAATCCGATCCGTTTGCAGAATCCCAGGGGGGTATTGGGTTTGAATCCGATCCGTTTGCAGAATCGCAGGTGGGAGCTGGGTTTGAGTCCGATCTGTTTGCAGAATCTCAGGGGGGAGCTGGGTTTGAGTCCAATCCACTTGCAGAATCCCAGGGGGGTATTGGGTTTGAATCCGATCCGTTTGCAGAATCCCAGGGGGGTATTGGGTTTGAATCCGATCTGTTTGCAGAATCGCAGACGGGAACTGGGTTTAAGTCCGATCCGTTTGCAGAATCACAGGTGGGAGCTGGGTTTGAGTCCGATCCGTTTGCAGAATCCCAGGGGGGAGCTGGGTTTGAGTCCGATCCGTTTGCAGAATCCCAGGGGGGAGCTGGGTTTGAGTCCGATCCGTTTGCAGAATCCCAGGGGGGAGCTGGGTTTGAGTCCGATCCGTTTGCAGAATCCCAGGCGGGAGCTGGGTTTGAGTCCGATCCATTTGCAGAATCCCAGGGGGGAGCTGGGTTAAAGTCCGATCCGTTTGCAGAATCCCAGGGGGGAGCTGGGTTTGAGTCCGATCCATTTGCAGAATCCCAGGGGGGAGCTGGGTTTGAGTCTGATCTGTTTGCAGAATCCCAGGGGGGAGCTGGGTTAAAGTCCGATCTGTTTGCAGAATCCCAGGGGGGAGCTGGGTTTGAGTCCGATCCGTTTGCAGAATCCCAGGGGGGAGCTGGGTTTGAGTCCGATCCGTTTGCAGAATCCCAGGAGGGAGTTGGGTTTGAGTCCGATCCGTTTGCAGAATCCCAGGGGGGAGCTGGGTTTGAGTCCGATCCGTTTGCAGAATCCCAGGGGGGAGCTGGGTTTGAGTCCGATCCGTTTGCAGAATCCCAGGGGGGAGCTGGGTTTGGATGTGAAACATTTTATGAAGGCCAGTTTAGAGATAACACAGTTGGATTTGGGTCAGATCCAGTTTCTGGGCCTTTAATGAATTGTGGAAGTGAAGTCAGTGACATTAGAAGTAGTAGTAGGGATTCAGACACAATTGCCAACAGCTTTCCAACAGTCTCTTCTGGAACTGAAGATCCAACTCAACAAACAAACTACATTTGTGGAGCTGCTGCAGCTGGAATGAAAGAAGTTAACAAGCACAGAAATCCCAAAGAACCAGAAAATTCAGATATGTCTGAAGATGAGGCTGCAAACCGAAGGTTGGAAAAGTTGTACCAAGAGCTAGACACAGGAAAGGAAGAGGTACCTGACCTCCCTCCCCTCCAATACGATAGACTAGTGTAGAGTAGCAAACTGCAGAAGTACCCTTCCTGCTTTCACCCCCACCCGAATTAGGTAAACCCCGTCAAATATCATAGAAGCAGGACACCAGCCTGAGCTCTTCCTCTTTGCTGTCTCTAAAAGTCCTCTGTTGGTACCTTCATAGCTAGTTTACACTGAAACCTTTTTTTCAGCTGAATTAACCAAATCCTGTTTCTGCAAGTCAGCTGGTTTTTAAGGGACCCCCAAAGGTAACAGATTTTTTATCTCTTGGTTTTCAGTTTATTCTCCATCAATATTAACAGGCTTTATTTGGTCAACCAGTTCTTTCAGATAACAGAAACCATTTGATATTCAAACGTGTACTAGACAGAAGTGACTTTTAAAGAAGACTGACCCCACCGGCATGTTAACTGGACCAGAATCTGTTATTATAGCACCAAAGATTAGCTCCTACCTCCTCATGTGTGTTATTCTATCCATGTTACCCTCCTGAATGAAGTCTAAGCCTTTTTGCCTGACATTCTCTTATTTTCTCTGACTTTGTTGCACGCCACCTTTAGGATGCTGCTGCTTCATCATTCTTTACAGATTTTGATAACATGGTGAGTTTAGGTAACCTTTGTTACGTTTATTTATTTGAACCTTAATGTAAAACCTTTTTATTTGATTAAATGTAAAAAGTGTGGATTGTTTTAAGGTTCACTACCTTCAGCTGGTTAGCGATGACCCTGTCTTATTGTTTTAGCGTTAGCGGGGAGAATACATGTTGCACTGATTATTTAGAGAATTATTTAGAAATAATAATATGTAAAACCTTGGCAAGCAGAGGGGCTGACTGAACTCCCCGTAGCTCAATCAGTGTCTCTTTACTTAAGAATGAAGCTCAGACTGACTCAACAGAAGCAACACAGAAGGAAGAAGCTGATGAGCAGAGTGCAGCTTCAGTTCCCACTGCTGCAGCGGACCAAGATGCGAGTCCGCCTCTTCCTGCTGCCAAAGACACCCAGCATCAGCCTATGGAGGCTGAAATGTGTGAAGCTGCAGCCCCCCCTGCTGGAGAGGTCAGGGAAGACCCATCCCCTCCTGCTGAATATGAAAAAGAAGAAGCTTCAGACAATTTGCATGAAAAGAAAGTAGCTGTGAGTGGAAACGTTCCAAAATTAATTATCATCATCATCATCACCAACGTCATCTCTACTCTTCATCATCATCATCATCATCATCAGGCCTTCATTTTTATGTCAAGGATTTTCACTCATCATTTCATCATTTCATCATTTAATTAGCAAACCTCATTTTCTGCTTCTTCCTCATGCCGATGCTTCCTCTTCCTCATCAGGTCCCTTTTCTTCATCATTTATCCACCATCAGCATCTTCATCGTTTATATTTCAATATGGAATCAATCTAATCTTTACCAACAGAAGCTAATCGACAGCTTCTTCCTGTTCCTAAGATGATCATGATTGCCAATATTTAGTGTCTTATCTGCATCCTGCATCATTAACTAGGCCTGCCTGGCCCTGATGGTGCGTGCTCCGTCCTCACACCGTCGGAACAGGCTCAAACTGTCCTGCTGCTGCATCTTTGAAAACATTTCTATGTTTAATAGTTTCCTGTTTTTATTGTGATTCTCTCCACAGACTGAAGCTGAGAGTCCAGAGAAGGCCCAGCCTGCAGAGGTTTGTTCACTTCATTTTCTTTACATACATTTTTGCTCACTTTTATTCTTTTAACAACAATTCCAGGTTAAAAAAGAAAACTAAAAATGTATTTAGTTTCATTTTAAATCTGGTTCAAAACAACAAAGCAACCCTGAGAGCATATTTATCCTCACTTTTTCCCAATAAACAATCAAATAATTGGAGTTTCTCTGGGAAAAAAAACATTATGAATGATGGATGATTATTCATAGTTTGTTCC
>NW_024038293.1:0-51292 GCF_016077235.1 Cyprinodon tularosa
TAGAAAAATGAGGGTTTGGATGATGAATGGATGATGAATAGATGATGGTTGGATGATGAATGGATGATGGTTGGATGATGAATGGATGATGGTTGGATGATGAATGGATGATGGATGGATGATGAATAGATGATGGTTGGATGATGAATGGATGATGGATGATGGTTGGATGATTGATCAGAGCATCATACCATCCAGAGTGTGTTTATTGTGCAGAAGATGGCTGCAGGTTTGTCGCCACGGTGACGAACTGAACCTTCTCTGAGCTCCAGGTATCACAGAGGATTGAACTGTTGACACGTTTGGAACAATGGTGGCGTTTCTAATCTTCTAATTAGCAGGCAGGTTTCTCTGTATCTGAGAACTAAGCCTGTTTGAGCTTCTGCATTGAACCGGGGGGGGGGGGGGGGGGGGGGGGCTGTGTGTGAGCGGAGCTTAATTAGCTTCAGGAGACCAATCACCTTCAAGTCAATATCAAGCCTGCAGATTACTGCCGTCACCTCAGCTGTGGGGTCAGAGGAAGAATCAGCTTCCGGGAGCTTCTGGTTTCTCCAACAGTTTGCCTTCAGATACCCCCCAATGAAAACACTAACAGGGATTAATTGAGAGCAAACAAAGCTTTAGAGCCTGTTTGGACACATCATGTCTGTGTTGATTCATGCTGGTGTCTACATGACTGTTTTCTATGATCCATCATTCATCACTGAGCTAATATGGGACCTGTCCTACATTGAAGTGTAGGTTGGATGTTAAATTCTTCGCATGGCTCCAGTGAGCATGGATGGTTTCTAATAATGCGGAGCGGGGTGAGTTCAGTCCTATGGACGGCTCTGATGTATAAATGCTGTTAGTCTGAAGCTCCCTTTTAAAGTAACTTTACTTTGGGGATTCCACTGTTCCTACGTTACATCAGAAGTCAGAGAACAATGGAGCAAAGAAACACTAATGAGGCCTGAATGTTTGCTTGCTCAGTAAACTATCAGCCATGATGGAGTGGAGACATTCTTCTCATCGTGTTTGGATTAAAGAGGCGTTGCTTTTTCCTCCTCCTTGAATCCATTGTGTGTTTTTCTGCAGCTTCATGCAGTGAATGGCCGTGTTGGTGCCTTTAGCGCTGGCCGTGGCCCAGCTGACCTGGCTAGTGCTGTGCTTTCTCATGGCCCGTGGTCATGGCTGGTGAATGGCCTGCTGGCCTTTCTTCAGGACCTTCAGCCCTTGCTTTGAATGGAGTGTGGTGGTTGATTTAAAGCCTGTGGTCAGAGGACCAAGTAAAGGTCACGGCAGCAGAGGTTAACCCCGTAACATCCAATTTACTCTGCTTCAATATGTCTGCAGTCAGATATGGAGTTGTAATGATTCAGGCAGCTTGCCTGGACAAAGTCCACGCAAAGAGCTGAGAGAAACAATGAATCAGAGCGACGCCATGAAGCCCCGATAGATCAGCAACTTTACGTCAACTTAAAGTTCAATGTAGCTGGTTGATAAAACCTTCAGCTCTGTTATCCAGTGGCCGCCTCCATGCCTCCTTCAGGCAGCATCAGCTCTCTGTGAGCCACGCTGAGAGCCTCCCTGCCACCATCTGGCTCCTAAACACCATCGAACCCCAGATGTATTTACATTAGCTCGCCACCAGGTCATGTGACTGTCCATCCCACAGGAAGAAAGAAAATCGCAGATCTTTCCTCTACATTATGTGGGAAAAGAAACATTTTTTAAACAGCTACATTTTAGGATTTACTTTTTCTCAATCTTTTAGAGAATCTTTTATTGTTCTCCAAGGTTTAAGTGTCTCTTTAGAAAAATGAATCATAATGCATGCGAAGTCTCAGTAAGTATAAATTCAAGCATCTTTTGTCTTTATTATTCACCATGTGGCTAAAACATTATTATCTGCTGAGGATCAGAGATATTTACTCATTCAGTAAAAAAACTGGTTACACTTTAAGACCATCAGAACTATCATTTATAAACTGTAAATAAACTATTTGTTAATGATGAACAGTTAGTTTATTAATTAACTTTATCTTAACCTTTTATAAAAGATAAATCGATGATTTATTAGCATATTAAGTCCATTGATGTTAGCTTAGTGATGAACTAACATGGCGGGGCCTTTTCTAAATGCTTTAAATACAGTTTATTAATGATTATAATCCCAGAGGGAAGATAAATGCAGCTTTTGCAGGTTTTCCTCCATCCAGGTGTTGATGGATCTTGTGCAGCAGCCTGTAATGCAGTGGATGTGGGGATGCCTCCTGTGATTGGATGACGTGGCCAGGTAGGGGATGGTACACCTGCACGTCATCATCAGCATCGGCTGCAGGAGAAGCCGCAGACGGTTCCACTCAGTAGAGCATCCAAGAACAGTTCCAGGTAAAGATCAAGTTTATCCATCATCCTGTCCAACCTGGATCTTTCTTCCAGACTCCCACAGAGGAAATCACTCTGGTTGGCTCATCGCCACCGCCATCATGGCCGCTCTCCACCGATTCATACGGGACTGCTCCGCTAACCCAAACATTAAGCCTCTCGGTTAACCCCGCAGGTTTTCTCTGCTCCATCTAACCAGACAGAGCTGTCATGTCACAAAGTACAAATACTTCATTACTGTACTTAAGTACACCTTTTAGGTATCTATACTTTACTCCATTACTTATTTTTCCTCCTACTTCTAACTTCTACTCATTACATTTTCTCACCAGTATCTGTACTTTCTATTCCTTCCATTTTTAAATCAATCATTACTCGTTCCTCTTGGCTTCAGTTTAATGTTTCTAAATCTTTATTTCCCGTCATGTCCTCCATCCAATGCAGATCATTGGCTCCGCCCACATCTAGTGAAAACTAGTGTGATTGGATGAGTCATAGAACGCAAACACTCATTGGTTAGCTAAAGGAAACCATCAGAAGCAAGCAGGTGTTCTTCAAACTGCTAACGTGAATTGTCTATGCCATGCTACAATGTGGGATTCAGAAAAAGATGTTGAAATGTCTGAAAGGTCGGACACAGGCGAGAGCGTATCGAGAGACGGAGACCAACCAGACCTCCCTCATCCTTGGCCCTATCTCAGAGGATTTATAGAAATAGTCGACAAATTGAGCTTTCAGTTCATATAGTGGCATCTGGCTGTTTTTATTAAAGGTTACTTTATACTTTTATACTTTAAGTAGTACTTAAGACACCAATGTTGCCCAGCAATACTAACTGAAACCTGTTCCATCATGTCTCTCTGGTGTTTTTATCATTTCCACTCATTATGTCACCGATGAAGATGATGCTCACTGCTGTCCATCATCTTCTTCATCTCCAGAGGTTCTAGAGGAGTTCCTAGAACAGAGCGGCCTTCTTTATCAGCTGCTTGAGTTTCTAGCAGTCATTAGCTCTGATGATGATGATGATGATGATGATGATGATGATGATGATGATGATGATGATGATGATGATGGAGGAAGAGATCAGACTCTCCACTGGTGTGCATCATCTGAAGGACCTCAGATTCCTCTAGAAGTCCAGTCTGCTCAGTGGATCATTCTAGGGTGGTATGATCACTGTGGTAGAGAGAGATTTTGATAACGGAGAAAAGCTCTTAGTGCTCTTTTATTTTTCATTTTTATTTAAAACCTATATGACATTATTTAACAAGCATAAAAATAAAAAAGTGGAAAATGATCAAATGAATGTCTCTTTTGGAAACTTTTCAGTCAGATTTTTAAGAATGATTTTGGAGATTGTTGTGTGTTCCGCATTTACACTCTAAGAAATGGTTCAAGTGGTTAGTATGCAAAGCTCAAAATAATAAATATTTTCAACACAAAATATTATGTTTGCTGGATGAACACATATTATTCAATTGTTAACTTGATTTAAGGTGTTAGTCGAAATAGAAATGAAGATAAACTGTCTCAACTTGATAATTTACTCATTTTTAAGATAACAGAATTAAGTTTACTCAACAAGGTAACATAATTAAGTTGATAAAACTCATATTTTTACAAGGCATACTTAAAAAGCTTAAGACAAGGTTAGTTTGCCCAGACACGTCTTGCAGACAAGACCACGCCTGTAACAGAAGGACGGGGAAACGAAAGAGGCTTTATTTGCATCATTTGAAGTCATACTACATTTCTGGTAAGTGTCTTTTTGAAATTTCTTAAAAGCCACGCAATATTAATCCACAGTTGCTACGATACACATGAAACACAAAAGAAATGTTAGCTTGTTCATGCCATATTCTGTATGCAGCATGTTTGTTAGATTTAGCTTTCTAAATGGTGCAAATTTGCACGTGGTGGTACCACACATTGTTTTGAAAGTGATTTTTTCATCCCTGTGAAACAAAATTCTGTATTCAAGTCAGTGAAAGCAGTTTGTGAAGCCAGCACACTGACACTCCACTAGAAACACGTTTTTTTTTTCATCTCGTTTTAACCGTCTCAAGATTAGTTTTCCTAAATTGTTAAACATTTAGGGTAGTAGTTCATTTTTACATATCTTTTTGGTTCTGTTTTGTTTGTGCATTACAATCTACATTTCATAGTGAGGCAGCTGGCACATTTTTGTTTTCTAAATCACTTGAGAGTTTCATTAAGTTTCACCCACAAAGCCATTTTGTAAAACCATAGTTTTTTTTTCTTTCATTTAGACGTTGCCATTGTCAAAAGAGAGACGATATGGGCTTTAGATAAGTCATCTAGATTTATTATCACACTTAAACAGCAGTCACTTTAAAGTTAAACTCAAGTTTTAGAAACACTGTTCTCTTTTAAAATGAATTGGACATGTAAAATTTGCAAGTTTGAAACATCAGGAAAAGCAGATGTTTATCTATTATTACTTCTTTCGGTTTCTTGTCATTTGAATTACTATTGTTGATTTTAGCCTTTTATTTAATGGTAGAGAATGTAAACTTTCAAGCACAACTGTTAGTAAATGTGGATGTTTGAATCTGTATTTAGCAGGCTTAAAAGATGTATGGACTTTAAATATTGATACTGATTCTGACTTAGGATGAAGAGGGCATTACGAGTGAAGTGATAAGGATAATCATTGGAGGGACCACAGCATCTGACGGAGACAGAGCACGGATACTGATTGAGGGAACAGAAGTCCTTCAAGACCTTGATCCACCCAGAGCCTGTGCATTACTGATGGGACTTAAGTACACCTCTAACCTCAACTACCCAAAAGTCCTTAAAAATGTCAGAAGATATTCCTTGGGCTGGATGGTTTGAAAGCCAGCTGGAGATGGCTGGATTCAGTTAAGATTATCTCACCAAAATCCAGATAATTCATTTGAATATGTTAAGAATAATTTTATTGTACCTGGATTAACCTGATTTATTGTCTTGTTTTGCTGCTGCTCATGACATCCTCAAGATTTTTTTTTCTGACTATATTTAAGAAATGTTATCTTTTGCACTAATGGTAAAAATGACCATTTGAATGCGTGTTAGTTTTTTGCAATAAAAAGAGCAAAAGAATAAAATGTCTTGTTTTTTTCGCAAACTTGGGTGAAACAATTTCATAGTACTCTAAATAATTGAGTTAATAATCTGCATAGACCTTTTTGAGTAGAAATGACTCAAAACAAAGAAGTTATGTTAGCTTATATAACTAACACCAAACACCTTTATTTTCCTTCAAAAAGTTTAGTAATAATAAGTCCAATCAGCATTATTAAGCATTTAGAAATCAATCTAAATCATATTGGTTATACTAAAAAAAATTAAGTTTGTTGAACTATAAAAGTTTCTTGATATATACTTGATAATGTTTGAGTTGTAAGTACTTAAAAAAGGTCCATGCAAATTGTTACCTCAATTTTTTTAAGTTGAACCATTATATTATTTTTTAGAGTGTACTTTGTTTACAACTGATAAATATTTTATTAGTAAAATCTAAATAATACAGAACATCAGTTTTAATGCAACCATCCCAATAAAAAGAAATTTAAGTAAAACTTCAATCTAAAACATCGTGAGCTCTGTGAAGGACCGTAGCAACATGGCAGGAAGAACGAGGCGATTTACAGAGGCAATGGAAAAGCAATTATTGAGGCAGGAAGTGAGTGAAAAGGCAGAAATGCTGAAAGGTCTTTAAAAAGAGCTTCTTCTGAAGCTTTATCCTCGTTGGAGCCGTCATCTTCCACAGCTGGTGGACTGCAGGACCGGTCTTTAGGGCCCTCTAACCATTTCAGCCGTTACCAGATCCTGGATCCTTCAGACGTCCCCTGAAACAGACTAACAATCTAAAATTGTCACGTTTTTTGTTCTGTTTAAGTTTTTTTTTAGTTTTCAGTTTCACTTTGATCCATGTTTTTCTTTGTTTTCTAGTTTTATTGGTTTAATTCCTATTTTGTTGTGTTTTTTTATTATATTTGAGTTTTTCTTTGTTGCCCTCTGTTGCCCATTTTGTGTCGGTCTAGTTTTCCCCAACTCCTTCCTAGAAGCCTCATTCACACCTGCTCCCAATCAGCTCGTTAGTCCCGCCTTTATTCAGTTAGTCATAAATATTCTCCCTGCGCTGCTTCCTGGTCTTTCCCCATCCTTCCGCGGCTTCTAGTGCACGTTTTCTCTGATGTCTCCATGGTTCTGCTTCGTTTTACATTTTCATGTTGGATTTTTGGATTCCTGCCTCAGTTGTTTGTAATCATTCAATGAAATCTTCAAGAAACTCACCTCTGCCTCCCCACCTTTGCATTTGTGTCCTCACAACTCCACTAAAGCTGACAGTTGGTAGGTGTTGTGTTCCTGGACTTTAGTGCTGCTTTTGACATTCTTGAACCTACTTTATTAGCTGAGAAACTTACATTTTATGGTCTTAATTCTTCAGCAAAAAAGTGGAGAGAAAGCTTTCTCTTTGGTGATAAAAAAAAGATTCTCTTTTTTTATCACCAAAGGTTTATCTGAATGGTAGCCTCTCCAGCAGATGAAGTTTGTTGTATGGAGCTCCACAGGGCAGCTCCTTAGGACCTTTACTTTTCTCAATCTTTACTAATGATCTCGTCGGGGCTAAAACAAGTGCCAGAACTGTCCTGTGTGCAGATGATTTTATATTGTGCTGCACCTTCATGCATTGAATTAAATCAGAGAACTGAATGTTTTGAGTTTTCAGTTTAAATTTGATCTGTTTTTCTTTGTGTTCTAGTTTTATTGGTTTAATTTCTATTTTTTGGTGTTTTCTAGATGTATTTGAGTTTTTTTCGTATTTGTTGTTTGCCCTCTTGTGTCAGTCTCCTTTCCCTAGCTCCCTTCTAGCCTCCTCTGTTCACACCTGCTCCCAATCAGCTCATTATCCTTGTTTCTGCCATATTTGTGCCTCCTGCTCAGTCACTGTTGCTGGTTTGTCGTCATTTCTTTGCCCCCTTCTTATTGTGAGTATTTCTTGTTTTCAGCATTTTTGGATTGTGTGGATTTCTGTTTTTTGGATTTTTGCTTCTGTTGAACCCTTTTGGATAATAAATCTGCGAGTAACAACCCTAAACATCCCAAATACTAAGTGCATGGGGTCTGGTTCAAGGCACAAGCTATCCACAAGCCCAAAGCTTGATTTACATATTGTGACTTGATAGTTGAACAAGTTTGAGGTGCCAAACTTCATGGTGTGATGGTAGAATGAGAGATATTGAAACGTCGTTCAGAACAGCAACGTAACACTGGATATCTTTAAAGGAGTTCATGGAATTGGTTCTGAAACCAGTTAAAGAGGACCTTACCACCATTAGCTCCATGTCAAAGGCTAGTGGAACCTGTAGTGGCAAATACAGCTGGGCTCTACTGCATGTTGCTGAAGTTTTTAGAAGCAGAAGGTGTGTTCATTTATCTCTGGATGGCTTCTCCATCTGTAACTTGATGTTCTTCTTCTTCTTGTGTATTTTAATGGCAGTTTGCAAACAACTCATAGGCGCATAACTGCCACCTTCCAGGATGGATGGCCCCTAAAATGTCAAGTCTTTCTCCAAAACCTAAGGTGAGTTAGAATAAATGTTTAACTGCCTCAGTCTCTCCCACAATGTTCAGTCTCCAGACGGATGTTTTCCAACATTAAACATGAAAGAACATCTTCCTTTACTTAGACTTAGATAACCTTTATCGTCATTCTATATAAACAGAATATACAAAACGAAATCTGGTTTTGTACAGCTTTCATGACCTTCTCATTTCCTAAAGTGCAGCAGTGATCAAATATAAACAGACTTATTTATATATAAATTCAAGTCAGTTTGCTATCAAACCATAATCAGAGATATTAAAGTCATTAACTTTTCACTGGTGAAGATTCTCAGTCATCCAGATGATAGTCATTCAAAAACGTTAAAAAACTGGACTTTGTTTCCAAGTCTGAAGACGTTTCTCTTCCATCTAGGAAACTTTTTCAATCCAAAATGTCAGAAATAGCGTTTAGTTCCAGGTTTTATCCAGCAGCCCAACAAAGCCTGGTTTTAGTTTAGAAAACATGCAAATAGAAACGGATGAACGGGTCCCCCCCTTTGGAATGGGGGTCGTTTGGCTTCTTTGTTAGCCTGCAATGCCCCATACCTGTCTATGTCTCTGAAAGGGGGGGTCTTTAAGGGTCTTCCTGGATGGGAAGGAAAACGTCTTCAAACTTGGAAACACGGTTTTCAACTTTTTGGGAATCCTTGACTTGTTCCAATATTTCTCCACATAATGTAAGTTAAATGTCATCTCTCACCTTTTTTTTGCAAAGTAGAAAACTTTTGTATTAATCACAGAAAAATGAAATCCCAATTTAAAGGTCCAAGCTTCTACTTTATCAATAGCCTGCTGTGATTTATTTACAATAAATGTAATTTTCTTACCTCTCTTCCACATTATCCCATCATATGCAAAAAGTGAAACGCCTCAACGTCACAAAAGATTTCACTTCTCATGACTGAGGAAAGTATAGGGCTAACTACCACTACCTGGTGACATACCATACTCTAATATTTCTGACTGAACTCTTTCTAACTGAAATATGTCTATCTAATAAAAAAATGATTAATCCACCTTAACATCCTACCCCTTATACCAATCTGATGAAGCCTTATACTCAACTCTCTCTACATCATATCATAGACTTTTTCCACATCAAAGATGACTGCTGCAACACATTCATTGTTAACCTGAGCTTCTCTAACTTCATTTTCCAAAATTAAAGATGGATCCATCATACTTCTCCCTCTCCTAAATGCATGCAGATAATCCTTAATTAACTCATCCTTTTCCAAGAAATACAACAATCTCCCAGCAGAATCCCCTCCAACTCCCAGCCACTGGAGTTACACCTGTTTGCATATTTTTCATTGAATTAGAGGGTCTATCCAGGAGATGATGCTTCTCTTTAGATCTTAATGTCCACAAATCATGACAGAATATTATAGTACAAAGATTGATTTCTACAAAGGAATTGAAGGGGACCAGCCAAGGGCCCATAAAGGGCCAGCCAGGGACCAGCCAAGGACCCATAAAGGGCCAGCCAGGGACCAGCCAAGGACCCATAAAGAGCCATCCAGGGACCAGCCAAGGACCCATAAAGGGCCAGCCAGGGACCAGCCAAGGACCCATAAAGAGCCATCCAGGGACCAGCCAAGGACCCATAAAGGGCCAGCCAGGGACCAGCCAAGGACCCATAAAGAGCCATCCCGGGACCAGCCAAGGGCCAATAAAGGGCCAGCCAAGGGCCCATAAAGGGCCAGCCAGGGACCAGCCAAGGACCCATAAAGAGCCAGCCCGGGACCAGCCAAGGACCCATAAAGGGCCAGCCAGGGACCAGCCAAGGGCCCATAAAGGGCCAACCAGGGACCAGCCAAGGACCCATAAAGGGCCAGCCAGGGACCAGCCAAGGGCCCATAAAGGGCCAGCCAAGGGCCCATAAAGGGCCAGCCAGGGACCAGCCAAGGACCCATAAAGAGCCAGCCCGGGACCAGCCAAGGACCCATAAAGGGCCAGCCAGGGACCAGCCAAGGGCCCATAAAGGGCCAACCAGGGACCAGCCAAGGACCCATAAAGGGCCAGCCAGGGACCAGCCAAGGGCCCATAAAGGGCCAGCCAAGGGCCCATAAAGGGCCAGCCAGGGACCAGCCAAGGGCCCATAAAGGGCCAGCCCGGGACCAGCCAAGGACCCATAAAGAGCCAGCCAGGGACCAGCCAAGGGCCCATAAAGAGCCAGCCCGGGACCAGCCAAGGGCCCATAAAGGGCCAGCCAGGGACCAGCCAAGGGCCCATAAAGGGCCAGCCAGGGACCAGCCAAGGACCCATAAAGAGCCAGCCCGGGACCAGCCAAGGGCCAATAAAGGGCCAGCCAAGGGCCCATAAAGGGCCAGCCAGGGACCAGCCAAGGGCCCATAAAGGGCCAGCCAGGGACCAGCCAAGGGCCCATAAAGGGCCAACCAGGGACCAGCCAAGGACCCATAAAGAGCCAGCCCGGGACCAGCCAAGGACCCATAAAGGGCCAGCCAGGGACCAGCCAAGGGCCCATAAAGGGCCAACCAGGGACCAGCCAAGGACCCATAAAGGGCCAGCCAGGGACCAGCCAAGGGCCCATAAAGGGCCAGCCAAGGGCCCATAAAGGGCCAGCCAGGGACCAGCCAAGGGCCCATAAAGGGCCAGCCCGGGACCAGCCAAGGACCCATAAAGGGCCAGCCCGGGACCAGCCAAGGGCCCATAAAGGGCCAGCCAGGGACCAGCCAAGGGCCCATAAAGGGCCAGCCAAGGGCCCATAAAGGGCCAGCCAGGGACCAGCCAAGGGCCCATAAAGGGCCAGCCCGGGACCAGCCAAGGACCCATAAAGAGCCAGCCAGGGACCAGCCAAGGGCCCATAAAGAGCCAGCCCGGGACCAGCCAAGGGCCCATAAAGGGCCAGCCAGGGACCAGCCAAGGGCCCATAAAGGGCCAGCCAGGGACCAGCCAAGGACCCATAAAGAGCCAGCCCGGGACCAGCCAAGGGCCAATAAAGGGCCAGCCAAGGGCCCATAAAGGGCCAGCCAGGGACCAGCCAAGGGCCCATAAAGGGCCAGCCAGGGACCAGCCAAGGGCCCATAAAGGGCCAACCAGGGACCAGCCAAGGACCCATAAAGAGCCAGCCCGGGACCAGCCAAGGACCCATAAAGGGCCAGCCAGGGACCAGCCAAGGGCCCATAAAGGGCCAACCAGGGACCAGCCAAGGACCCATAAAGGGCCAGCCAGGGACCAGCCAAGGGCCCATAAAGGGCCAGCCAAGGGCCCATAAAGGGCCAGCCAGGGACCAGCCAAGGGCCCATAAAGGGCCAGCCCGGGACCAGCCAAGGACCCATAAAGGGCCAGCCCGGGACCAGCCAAGGGCCCATAAAGGGCCAGCCAGGGACCAGCCAAGGGCCCATAAAGAGCCAGCCCGGGACCAGCCAAGGACCCATGAATGGCAAGCCAAGGGCCCATAAAGGGCCAGCCCGGGACCAGCCAAGGGCCCATAAAGGGCCAGCCAGGGACCAGCCAAGGACCCATAAAGGGCCATCCAGGGACCAGCCAAGGACCCATAAAGGGCCAGCCAGGGACCAGCCAAGGACCCATCAAGGGCCAGCCAGGGACCAGCCAAGGACCCATAAAGGGCCAGCCAGGGACCAGCCAAGGGCCCATAAAGAGCCAGCCCGGGACCAGCCAAGGGCCCATAAAGGGCCAGCCAAGGGCCCATAAAGGGCCAGCCAGGGACCAGCCAAGGGCCCATAAAGGGCCAACCAGGGACCAGCCAAGGACCCATAAAGAGCCAGCCCGGGACCAGCCAAGGGCCCATAAAGGGCCAACCAGGGACCAGCCAAGGACCCATAAAGAGCCAGCCCGGGACCAGCTAAGGGCCCATAAAGGGCCAGCCAAGGGCCCATAAAGGGCCAGCCAGGGACCAGCCAAGGGCCCATAAAGGGCCAGCCAGGGACCAGCCAAGGGCCCATAAAGGGCCAGCCAGGGACCAGCCAAGGGCCCATAAAGATCCAGCCCGGGACCAGCCAAGGGCCCATAAAGGGCCAGCCAGGGACCAACCAAGGGCCCATAAAGGGCCAGCCAGGGACCAGCCAAGGACCCATAAAGGGCCATCCAGGGACCAGCCAAGGACCCATAAAGGGCCAGCCAGGGACCAGCCAAGGACCCATAAAGGGCCATCCAGCGACCAGCTAAGGGCCCATAAAGAGCCAGCCAGGGACCAGCCAAGGACCCATAAAGGGCCATCCAGGGACCAGCCAAGGACCCATAAAGGGCCAGCCCGGGACCAGCCAAGGACCCATAAAGGGCCAGCCAAGGGCCCATAAAGGGCCAGCCAGGGACCAGCCAAGGACCCATAAAGGGTCATCCAGGGACCAGCCAAGGACCCATAAAGGGCCAGCCAGGGACCAGCCAAGGACCCATAAAGGGCCATCCAGCGACCAGCTAAGGGCCCATAAAGAGCCAGCCAGGGACCAACCAAGGACCAATAACGGGCCATCCAGGGACCAGCCAAGGACCCATAAAGGGCCAGCCGGGGACCAGCCAAGGACCCATAAAGGGCCAGCCAAGGGCCCATAAAGGGCCAGCCAGGGACCAGCCAAGGGCCCATAAAGGGCCAGCCCGGGACCAGCCAAGGGCCCATAAAGGGCCAGCCAGGGACCAGCCAAGGGCCCATAAAGGGCCAACCAGGGACCAGCCAAGGGCCCATAACGGGCCATCCAGGGACCAGCCAAGGGCCCATAAAGGGCCATCCAGGGACCAGCCAAGGACCCATAAAGGGCCAGCCAGGGACCAGCCAAGGACCCATAAAGGGCCATCCAGCGACCAGCTAAGGGCCCATAAAGAGCCATCCAGGGACCAGCCAAGGACCCATAAAGGGCCATCCAGCGACCAGCTAAGGACCCATAAAGGGCCATCCAGGGACCAGCTAAGGGCCCATAAAGGGCCATCCAGGGACCAGCCAAGGACCCATAAAGGGCCATCCAGGGACCAGCCAAGGACCCATAAAGGGCCATCCAGGGACCAGCCAAGGACCCATAAAGGGCCATCCAGGGACCAGCCAAGGACCCATAAAGGGCCATCCAGGGACCAGCCAAGGACCCATAAAGGGCCAGCCCGGGACCAGCCAAGGGCCCATAAAGGGCCAGCCAGGGACCAGCCAAGGACCCATAAAGGGCCATCCAGGGACCAGCCAAGGACCCATAAAGGGCCAGCCCGGGACCAGCCAAGGGCCCATAAAGGGCCATCCAGGGACCAGCCAAGGACCCATAAAGGGCCAGCCCGGGACCAGCCAAGGGCCCATAAAGGGCCAGCCAGGGACCAGCCAAGGACCCATAAAGGGCCATCCAGGGACCAGCCAAGGACCCATAAAGGGCCAGCCCGGGACCAGCCAAGGGCCCATAAAGGGCCATCCAGGGACCAGCCAAGGACCCATAAAGGGCCAGCCCGGGACCAGCCAAGGGCCCATAAAGGGCCATCCAGGGACCAGCCAAGGACCCATAAAGGGCCAGCCAGGGACCAGCCAAGGACCCATAAAGGGCCATCCAGGGACCAGCCAAGGGCCCATAAAGGGCCAACCAGGGACCAGCCAGGGACCAGCCAAGGGCCCATCACAAAAAGTGGGGAAATTTTGAATGGCTGCTACTGTATTTCTATAACATTTAACTAAGCAGGGATGTTTTCCTGGTTTACAGATTGAGACTCCTACAGTAGTTGTTATTTAGGACCTGCTCTTTACACAGGCTCTGCCTCTAAGCTTTACTCAGGTGTCTGTTTTCTACCAACCAGAGGAGTAAGTTACATCAGGTAAGTTGATGGACTGTCTTTAAACAAAGTCGTCCAGGGGCTCGTTATCAGTCATGTTTTGTTAGGTAGCTCCTGGTGTCCCATAGAGAAGCTGGAGCTCCGTGGTAGCTGTGAGGTTTTATCAAAATGCAGGAAGGAGAACATTTCTTGCTATAGTCAGTTCTAGTCATGCCGTCTTGGCCTGGCCTGTCTCGTCTGACCCGCAGCTCGATCCACTCATTCTATTCAGTTCAGTTCTGTTAAAAAGCCTTTTTCACCTCTAGATCTGCTCCTCGCTTCCCTCCAGCCTTTGTTCCCAGCCCCCTCTGAGACTGACCTGACCAACTCTGTTTTTAATGTTATGGTCTTTTAAACTTGTTTTGTAGCACTTTGAGATTTGAAATCAAATGTAAAGTGCATGATAAATAAAATTCATTATTATTATTATTACCTCTTACCTCCAGTGACTGAGGCCTACATTGTTCTCCTGAGGACTACAAGGGATTACGGAGGTCTTGAAGGACGATCATGTTTGTCTTTACGTCTGAGTGGAGTGGCTCTTCAGTCGGCTCAAACAGCAGGTTTCCTTTTCAGGCAAAGGGAAGAAGGCCTGGAGAGGTTATTTACTGACACGGATGAAAACTGACATTGTGACCAACTTGAAAACATATCTGTGTCTACAGGGACTAAAGGCCCGTCACAAAGGTTCACTTACCGAGGATGCTGAAGGGACTGCACCTGCTTAGCTTCACTACGCTATTAAGTTATGGATTGGCTGGGTTGCTAGGTCAATAAAGACGCTAGAATGGGTCTTAACCAAGACAGTCTATGTTCAGACAGTCTATGTTCCCAGTAGGGATTGACTGTGAACACATCCTGGTAGAGCTCCATCTGGAGCAGTGGGTCACTGATCCGCTGCCACGTTAGCGTCCATGCAGATATTTCATGTTTCATTAGCAGCTGGATCTACCTGGACCAAGTGATTCTCTATTTATTTCTGTCGTCTTGTGTTGAATATATAGAGATGTCTGAGCAGTTCTAGTCTCTATGAATCTGTAGAGGGGAACAGTGATGACCAAGTCTTCTATTCCCTGGTCCAATCTGTTGAGATTAATCACAGCTGTTTCTATATCATAATCCCAAATTTGATGCACCAGTTTTGATCCAGAATCCGAGTCATAGGCTCAGTCTAAATTGCTTTAAAGCATCTTTATAAAAAAGCAGAGTTATACGTAAACAGAAAATGATGCAACAGCTCAGGATTCTGGCAGAATGCCCAAACATTGTTAACCCACTATCAATATTTACTGTTGGCCTGCCGGGAAGCAACTACGGCGCACCATAAAAATTTGAAGCTATATATTCATCCATTAACCATGTGTTTTAGATCTTTTCAAGTTCAAATGTGTCAATCATTAACTGCTTGTGGGCTGCCTTCAAACAAGGCTGAGTACATCTAATAAAACAATTTAACAAGCTTGTTTGTGGATTTAACACCAAGACGATTTCATTTCAGTCTATTTGAATCCACAGGCCACTACCCACTGGATTAGACACCTTTTAAATAAAGTTTACAGAATGGTTTCATGAGACGGTCCACCTTAAGATAACAGTTATTGAATTGTTTCCCTTGTTTTGCTGTAAAAGTGCCTAAAAGTAAGAAATAGAATGTAAACAGCTCAGCAGGCAAATATGATGCATGAATCCCCTGCAGATGGCCAAGTTACATCAGCATGCTGAAGGGCAGTCAAACATTTGAGCTAGATAAAAAGCCCTTGAAGTTGTAAATTCAGCTGTATGTTGTTGGTTTTCCATCAGAGAGCTCCCACACGTTGTGTGACAGTAGGTAAATAAAGACGTGTTGTCAAACAATGTTTACTGGACTTAGAGCATTGCCATGTTCAGTCCAGGAGTTTTCAACAATTACAGCCGAAATGTTATAAACTGTTTAACTTTGACTCTTTTGTTAACTTTAAATTGTAAATTTTATATTTTTATAGCTTTTGCTATCAGTGCATCACTGCCTATATACTGGCTAATATCTGCAAAGTTCCTGCATGAATGGATGGAGGGATGATAGTTACCCACCTGCTGCCCACTGCCACACTGGAAAAACTATTTAGTCTTAAATCAAATGTATTTACCCTTAATTTAATAAATGAGAAATAAGGCAGTTTGCCAATTGAATGAGTATTTTTACTCTTAAAATAAGATAATTATATAATAGGCACTTGAAATAAGACAATGCAATTGCTTTTTCTTATTTTAAATGTAAATTGTCTTGTTCCATTTGCAAAATGTCTTTTACATCCGCAATCCAAGAACAAATGCACTTATTTTAAGAAAAAAAATGGAAAATTGTTCCAGTTCCAGTGCAGAATCAAATAAATTAGATATAAATCTAAAAGTAGTAAACCGAAATAATCTTAATTAAATTAAAATAACTCCAATTGGGGAAAAAGTTAAAACAATTAAATGCGGTCTGTTTAACATAAGATCTCTTTCCTCTAAAAGTCTGCTAGTTAATGACTTGATTTGTGATAATCACATTGACTTGTGTTGCCTTACAGAAACCTGGCTGCAGCAAGAGGATTATGTGAGCATAAATGAGGCAACTCCTTCAAGCTATTTAAATTTTCACATCCCCAGAAGTTCTGGGCGAGGAGGAGGAGTAGCAGCAATCTTCCAGTCTGACTTACTGATTACTCCCAAAACAATTAATTCCTACAACTCTTTTGAACATTTAACCCTTAATTTCCCTGATCCAAGTTGGAAAGTAAGAAAACCTCTTCTTTTTGTAACTTTGTATCGTCCACCAGGTCCTTACTCTGAATTTTTAGATGAGTTTTCAGAGTTCCTTTCTGATTTGGTATTAAATACTGACAGGGTCATCATAGTGGGAGATTTTAACATCCATGCTGACATTGAAGGCGATAGCTTAAGAGCAGCCTTTAATGCTATCTTAGACACTATTGGCTTTGTTCAAAATGTGAATAGTCCCACACATTCTCATCTTCATACTTTGGACCTTGTGCTGACAAGCTCCTAATTAGCGAAGGTAGGTGTACTGTCTCTGTTATATATTATGTAGATTTTCACCGGCATCAACATATACTAGGTTTAATATTCAAACCGTAGTCCAATGCACCTTTTCCCCCTTTTTTCTTTATTAATACTTGAATATTTTGAAAGACAATCCATTGAAAATGTTGAGAATAGAATGAGCTACTTGGGAGTCACTGTCGCTGGGCTTTGTACAGGACTTTGATTGGTAAATTGTGAACACAGACCAAGCTGGACTTGTCTCCATGGGCTGTCCTTCTTATGACTCTTAAAGGTAGTTAGATACAAAATTAAATGAATCAATTAAAATGTTAACCCTTCCCTAATGTATCTACCTGTTCCAACGCCTTAGATTCTGTCATTATATCAGATAAATGAAATGGTGGGCAGCCATGGTTAGATAAAGAACAGCTACAAAAATGTTTTTGTCTCTGGTCTGGGAGTTTGTGTGAATGTAGGAAGGATGGAAGACAGGGAGACATGGTTGAAGTCCCCAGAGATCAGAGCCTGTAGGTGCAGTGGTTGGAGTCTGCTGGTGGTGCAGGACATCACAGACTGTTGCTGCATTAGCAGAGGGGGAGACATCATGGGCGTAGGTTTGCATAGGGACCATAGGGACGTGTCCCTACCAGAATTTTGAACCAACCTACTTGTCCCTGCCAATAATTGGATGTGAAGAACATGTTTATAATTTACAATCCAGCGTTGTTGCAGCAGCCGCTTCTTTTCCAGTTCCTCTGCCTGGTAGCTGCAGCTGCAGCTGCTGGTCTTTCCTGTATCTTTCACATAGCAGCGCATAGAACTGTGCTGCGCTGATTAACTCCACGCTGATTTTCCTGCCATAAGTTCCTCCTTCCCTCTTTCTGATTGGTTGTTTTCTAGACTGTATGTGTGCGCGTTCGTGCTTGGAACGTTAAATAAAATAAAAAAAATGATGCTAGAATACGGCGGTTACTAAAATTAATATTAGGCTAGGAAACTAGTCCCAATTTAAAAACTAAATATAATCTATGCTAAAACAGACGAAAGCTTCTGATTGCAGATCTGTAAAGAAGCAGGAAATAGTTTGGATTTGATGAACTTGAGAAATGAAAGAAACCAACGTTAGGATTTCTTTATTAAACTAAATATTCTGAGTCAGACTGGAGTTCAGAAAACTGCTGTTAAAATGAACAAAGACTGTAAAATATCAACATTTCTGATTCCCTTTAACAATATTTCTTTTCTATTAATGTTTTCATTTTTCACAGCAGTTCAGGTATAAAGAACAGGTTTGATTTCTTTTGTAGAACATAACAACATGAGAAGGATGATAAAGATCTGCTATTTTTTGTTTTCCACATAAAATAGTTCTATTTAATCGATTCTACTTCTAGAAATAGAATAAAGACAAACAGAGGAACTCTATTTACATTGATTCTATGTTTCTAGATTTCCACACGGTCCATAAGTAAATTAGTAAAAACATTAATTTATGTAAATAATGCTGGAATCTGGCTGTTTATTTTGGATAACATTACACTACAGATTAGATAGTGTTATATTGTCTTTTATAATTGTTAAAAGGTATTTTATATTTGAATAAACTTAGGCTCATTCTTAGTGTTGTGTTTGTAGATGATGCCACTAAGAAAGAAAATAGACATAAGGAGCTATTTAAACATTCAGACAGTAAAATATAGGATGATGATGAAAGGTTGTGTTACATTTAATCCTTTAATATTAAAAACTCACTTATATAATAGAAACATTATATGATTGTAAGAAACAGATATGATGCTGCAGGGCAGCCTGAGGGTGAAGCAGCTGCTGCATGATGGAAGAAATGTGTTTGGAAATTTACCATAAAATTAGGGCTGAAACTGATGATTATTCTGCAGATTTATTAATCTGTTGATTATTGTTTCGATGAATTGATTAATATTTAGATCAGCAAAGGTTCCTTAAAGAAGACTTTTTATGAAATGAAACCATCCAGATCTCCTCCTATTGACACGTCCCTATCTTTGACTGAAAAATACATTCACTCGTTTATATCTTTATTTACTTGTATAACTTTTCCTTTTATTGTCGGTCCACCTTTTCATCTTTTCATTGAGGTGAAAAATGTATTTAGTATTAATTTTGGAATTGGCCTTGGCAGATATAGAAGCCCTTTTTTGGGGACATTTAACTAGTTTTTTATCCTTGTAAATGCTTTCAGCCCGGAATACGTTATGTCAGCCGCTTTTTGTAATGTTAGTGGTGACAGGAAGATGTGAGGCGGCAGGAGTGGAGGAAAGGAAAGTGAATATAGAACTGGAAAATAGAAACGAGAGAAAGCTAAAAAGAAGTGAGCTGGACTGGCGGACAGGAGAACGCAGAGCAGAGGTCTTCCCAGAGTCTCTGAACGTTCTGGATCAAAGGCAAACATGTTGTCCTTTCCTGGGAAAAGCAGCAGAACGGCTTGATTTTTGTTTTCTAATGAATAAAAAACTCCTGGCCTCCCCTGTTTATCTGCGTGACAGTCTGAAACGAGCGCAGAACGCACCAACAAAGAGAATAATCGAGCGGGGCTGTTTGTGGCGCTGGATAATGTGCCTCATGCTGGTGCTTGCTGTCACTCAGGTCAGAGCTCTGCAGAATGCCAACATTAGCAGCTGGTCATCCCAACCCCCACCCCCCACCAAACATTCATACACATATGGGCATTAGGTTGGTGTGCACGCCTTTATGATATCTCAGTAATAAAAACTTTTTTCCACGTTCAGTTCAAGGAACAAACCCTCCGGCGAATTCACTGCTTTTTTCTTATGATGTTTCTGTTTTAATGGAAGATTTGTGCCGTTAATAATATTTATTTGGGGTTATTGTCAAACACTAAATGCATCCCTCTCTACTGTAGCTGCTGAACAGCATCTTATTCTCAGATTTTAGAAAGTGGAGAGCTGCATATTTCTTAGGGGAAACTACAGATTCATCTAGTTTCATTTACAGACCAATACAACAATATACATGATTTAAATGCAAACAAGACAGAAAAGAACCAAATTCGGGGGTTAAAATAATTCCAAACAGATAGAACTTGTCAGAACGTTGGACCCCGAATTCAGAGAGACAGACTGAAGTAATAAACACTTTATAAAAAGTTTATTAGCTGCTCAGGGATCATTGGCTCATCAGCTTGGATTGGATGACCGGGATCCCTGTAGAGGTAGAAACACAGGTTAGTGACCCTGTAACTCTGACGGGTAACGATAGCGAGCATGTGAGTCACTAACCTCGTTTTTAAACTCGTAGGAAAGTGGCTGTTCCAACCGTTGCATTTCTGAATTCTCCCGAGTGGCGCCCGACTTTACAGGAGTGAATAAAGTGAATGTGATTGGTCAATTATCAACAGAGACGGGAAGTAACGAAGTACAAATACTTTGTTACTGTACTCAAGTAGATTTTTCTGATATTTTTACTTTACTTTACTACTTATTTTTATGGCGACTTTTTACTTCTACTCCTTACATTTTTACAAATTGTCTCGTTACTTTAGTTTTGAATCATTTCAATGGAGTTACCGTTATTATTTTTCACGTCATCAATACCAAATTCAATCTAATTGGATGGGAATCTACGTTGCATTTGACGCACCACTACAAGATGAATCGACAGATTCGGCGGTATTCATTGGCGGCAAATCATTGCAGCTTGGTGGCGGTGGCGTTAGCATAGTAGCATGGACGACGAGATGATTGAAAATGAACACAACGGAGATCTAGTCCTATTGGCAGACATCCATTTAAAATGTAGGCAACGGCATGAAAAAAGTGGTTTCTACTTTTACTTTTATACTTTGGGTAAATTTACAAGCCTGTACTTTGTTACTTTTACTTGAGTAAAGAAGTTTAATCAGTACTTCCACTTTTACCAGAGTATTTTTTAACACAAGTATCTGTACTTTTACTCAAGTACAGAAAGTGAGTACTTTTGCCATCTCTGCTTATCAAGGGGGCGGGATTATTGTGGCCGAAGGCTCACAAGCAAGTTTGGTTGTGGCCGGTTTGTCAGAAGCATCTTGCTAACCAGTTAGCAACTTAGTGCTAGCAGGTTCCCAATGGGAAATTCCATTGGGACCAAGTAGCACTAAATTGGTGACTTAGAAACGACGCTGTCAAGGAACGCTATGGACAGCGGAAACATGCAAGAGGAGGAGAGTTTAGTGTCGGAGGTCGTGGATGAGTCTCCTCCGTCATCCATTTTTTATTTAGAGGAGGAAAGCGGGGACGAAGATGTTGTGGAAGAGGACGCCAGGGCGGCAGAAGCTTGGTTTGGTGTAGAAGGCTTCCAGCCGTACATGTTTGAGCCCTTGCCTCGCAACGCTGCCAGTTCTGTTAGCTCTACGCCTGCCGAAGACACAGACGTCCATCCCCGTGAACACTGGGACGCAACTCAATGGGAAAGGAAAGGATTCTGGTTTCAACCGTTGCGTATATTAGCTGCGACACATGAATCAAGATGCTATGACCGAAAACATTTGATTGACAGATGACCGTTGATATATGATTGGCTGAATTTAGGTGTTCAGGCTGACGTAGAACTAACTGGCCTGCAGAAGATAACGGAAAAAAACAGATTTTAAGACAGGATTTTTTTTTCTAAATACAAAATTTCATAATTTTGGGACAATAAAGTCTGATAAAGAATAGATTTGTGTAAATGTTTAAGCCAGATTGATCTGATATTTAAATATGATTTCCTTACAACTCTAAGTTCAGTCCCCCCCCAGAGGAAGTAGTGGAATCCAGCCAGATGACGTCCCACAGCATGAGGCGGAAGCCGCCCAGAGGTTTCCAGGAGTAGAAGCCAAAGGTGCTGCAGGAGCCGTCCAATGAGCAGATGCCAGCAGACGAGGAGAAGAATCCGGAAGGAGAATCCAAAGCCCGTGTTGAAGAGGAAGCAGAAGTTCAGGCCAGCGAATCATAGAACTGAAGAGGTACCAAAGGGAAATCTAAGGTTCAGGGTCAGGAGACAGATCCAAGGTCGTCAGCAGGCAGAATCCAGCGGAGGTCCAAAGACCGGTCAGACAAACAGGTCAGAACAGGGGCAGGCAAACTCAGAAGTCCAGGAGCAGAAACTAGCTAGCATAATGTAATCAGAATAAACACACTATGCTCGAATAATCTCACACTGATGGCTGAGAGCAAACAGTTTAAATAGGAAGTGGAAGAGGTGGATCTGATGAGTGAGATTAAAACCTGGGCTGAGTTAAGGAGGTCGATGAATCAATAATCCAGTCATCAGAGCAAAGATCATGACAAGATTAGCATTATTAATGAACTGAAATGTGATTTCAGATTATCAAGGCAAAATAAAAACAAATTAAGCTTTCTGCCAATCGACTGCAACGAGCTACAAAGATCTCCTAACTCAGGGGTCGGCAACCGAAACTGCTCGAAGAGCCATACTGGGCCAAAAAAAACAAAAAAATAATCTGTCGGGAGACGCAAATATGTAAAAGTCTTTTATGAGCCTCGTCTGGCAGCACGAGCTCCAAGTGTTTTATCCCACTATAGAAAAATACTTTGTGGGTTTAATTATATAATAAGCATTCATGATGTCATATAGCAGCATGAGGTGGGGGAGGGGCAGTGAACGCTCTCATTTAGGTTTTGTTGCATTGATGAAATGATAGAAACAGGATAAAGGAACCTTTCTATGGTGGACCTATTTCTGATGGGAGGAGCTGATGGAGGAACCAAGCAGGAAGTGACATCATCAGAGCAGAGCCCTCTAACCCTGAAAATCCCCCATCCCAGCGTTCCTTGTCGCTACAAGCATGCTTAGTGTGAGGGATTGTATTTGAGTCAATGACTCAATGCAATCAGCTGGTTTTCCTTAGATAGAAAACTTTGTATCAATTTGACTGTATGATCTGGTTGAACTGTAAAGTGCCTTGAGATGACATGTGTTGTGAATTTGGCGCTATATAAATAAACTGAATTGAATTGAATTGAAATTGATGTGATTTAGATTTTTAGGATTTGGTGAAAAAATGTTAGAAAGTTCCCATCCCTGCATCAGAGCGCCACCTGTTGGATCTGTGGACGGTTTTCCATCCTAGCAACCAAACTAGCAGCAGTAGTGGAGTTTAGAGATGCAATCTGCTTCTTAAATCTATCTTTGCTCTCCTCTAATTTATCCAGAAGTTCTGCAATCTCACTTGTTCTCTCCCTCCCAGCTGGTGGTCGGCTGCATATTTAGCCATTGCTGGAAAAGCTTTTCCAAATTTAATTTTTTATTTCTTGTCAACCTCTCATTGCAAAGCAGAAATACAGGCAATCCTTCCGCGTTGATAATGAAAGCAAATGATTCCATTCTTTTAATCCTCTTTTCTTATCAGCTATCTTCCTTATTTCCCTTTGGGATCCATGGAGACGCACCTGCAGCTTTGTTAGCCTGGCGCCGCGCCGCTAACGCTGGCTGCTAGTTATGACCACTGATCTCTATGGCTATGGTGTTAAATTATTGTTTAAATTTATTCATTATACAAATGTTTACAGCATTGGAAAACAAAAAGAATTTTTGTTTGACGATTTTCATAAATTTTTGAAAAAGCTCCAGGGAGTCACAAGGGGGGCGCTAAAGAGCTGCATGCGGCTCCGGAGCCGTGGGTTGCGGACCCCCGTCCTAACTCAAATTTTACATTGAATCTCTATGATTCCTGGTCATTCATTCACTGATTTCTGCAAGATAGCAGCAACATGTGCAAATCTATGAGATAGATTAAACATAATTTGAAAGAATATTTCCAAGAATGATCTGCCTGATCAGGAACCAATAACTGTTAGAAAAATGGATTTTTATTCCCATGCGATTATTCCTGAGGGAATAAAAGGTCAGTAATCCTTAGACAAAGGTTCCCGCTACTATCTTAGGGGGGAATGCCTTTAAGATATGCTAGGCCAGCATTCAGAACACGTAGGCCAATCACTGTCATCCAGACGTTCACGGTTATATTTTTTATATATGTATTTTCTACAAACAAAATGTGTGTTTAATGTGGTCTAACCAGATTAAAACACTGCTTACCTAAAACAGTAAATGTAAAAGTCGAACCACATGCCAAGGTAATGCAACCACCGGAACGCCAATAATGCAGCCCGCTATAAAAAACATCAAATCGGTACGAACTTACTGAAGAGGATCAACTTTAAAGCCATTTTCCTCCCTACCTTCGCCAGCCTGGATCATGGATCCACCACACCCCTGCTCCCAGACACAGGAAGTGAACTCCTGGCTACTACCCTTCCAGGTTCCCCTTTCATAGAGGCTCAGGCTACGGGGAGTGCGACACTTACTGGTAATACCTGTTAGCCTAGTAAACTAGCTCCACCCGCCAGCAGCCAAAATCATTTTTGTTGCGAGTGGTCTAGCCTCGATCAATGCCCTAAGGCTCTAGAACTGGTGGGCCAATCACAGCGCAGAGATGTGCTTTGAATTTCTGGATGCAAAGTGGGCGGGGTTTTGAGGGCGTGACGACAAAGCTGCACGACTCTGGAGAAAACACAACAAGGAAGATGGCAGCAACTATTGAACAGTTCTGGTTTCAGTTCTGGAAGGATTAGACTTTGGGTTTTCGTTGAAACGTGAGCAGCAAGAGGCTCTACGCTCATTTATTTATTCACATATTCGCCATTTTACCAACAGGCTGTTTGTTTCCACCCCCCCCCCCACCAGCTTCCTGTCGCGCTTCCTACGTCACAGTCAGTGGCTCTCATTGGTCAGAGCGTTGGCCGATAGGCACAGACATGGTTTGAAAACAACGGGTTGTTCTCATCAACAATCATCGGGGCCAGACTAAATTACACATTTAATCTCACATTTAGTCTGGTTTATCAGGCTAGCCACCTGTTATAATAGCAAAGAGACACTTTATCTGAACGCAGTTGGAAGGGCAGCAGCCTCACCAGAGACTCCCAGACTTCACTCTACCCAGACTCCTCCTGGCCTTAGGCGCTCCCACCATAGAGACTTAGTCCCTCCATGGTCTCCTGGTCCTCCTCCTGGTGGGACGTCCCTGGAATCCCTCAGAGGGAGGCGTCCATCAGATAAAATGTCTGATCCTCCTCAGCTGAGTTCTCTGGAGGAGAAGCAGCTCTACTCTGATGACTGAGCTCCTCCCCCTCTCTCTGAGGGAGAGCCCAGCCTCCCTGCAGAGGAAGCTTGGATCCAGGATCTGGTTCTTTGGGTCCTGATCCAGATTAATGACCAGAGGTGAGGGGAGGAAGGTAGAGCGACTAAATCAGAGCTTTACCTTTTCTATCTGCTCTCTGAACCACAGCAGACGGAGCAGCGTCTGGATTATAGCAGCAGAACCGACCCGTCTATAGATCCGTCTATGGATCCATCTATAGACCCGTCTATAGATCCGTCTATAGATCCATCTATAGATCCATCTATAGATGTCCACCTCCATTCTCCCCTCGCTGATGGACAGGAGCCCAGAATACTGGAACTCCTCCAACCTGAAGGATTCTTCTCTTTAAATGATTCTTGGATCAATATTTCAGCAGTTAAATGTAAGGCAGGTAGATCGCATCAGAGCGTCGGGTCGCACAGCGGGAGAACAAACATCGTGAGCTGTGTACTTTTAGACCCTGTGGTTTCATCGTACGGTGTGAGCTGTAGCTGCCTGCAACGACTGGAAAAAAGATTGCACAGTTTATGCCCGACTTTAGACAATTCAGCCCCTTTGAGAAAGAAAAACGTTAAAAATAGAAAGCTGGCTCCTCGGTTTAATGCAGAGCTGTGAACTCTGAAGCAAAATGCCAGGAAGCTGGAGAGAAAATATCGCTCCACAGGCCTGCGGGAGTCCTACCTAGTCTGGAAAAATAGTTTACTGCTGTATAAGAGGACCCTTTGGAAAGCAAGAGCAGCATATTCCTCCTCATTAATAGAGGAGAATAAGAATAATCCTAGATTTCTTTTTAATCCAGTTGCCAAACTCACCCAGAGCCATAGCTCTGTTGAACCGTCCATTCCACCTGCTCTTAGCAGCAATGATTTTATGGGATTCCTTATAAATAGGTTGATCTTATTAGAATAAGATCATTAGCACTCCTCTATCTACGATTGCTTTGTCTCTGGAGGGGGGGGGGGCAGCATCTGAGGTAATCATGGAATCTGAACCGGGTTTAGACTGCTTTGATCCAGTTGAACTTTCTGAGTTAGCAAAATTATTGTCTTCATCTAAGCCTTCAACTTGGATGTTAGATCCAGTTCCAACCAGGTTATTTAAGGAGGTATTCCCTTTGATCTCCTCCTCCATTCTAGATGTGATTAATCTATCTCTGTTACAGGGATATGTACCTAAGGCTTTTAAGGTTGCTGTAATTAAACCTCTGCTTAAGAAACCGTCTCTTGACCCAGATGACTTGGTTAATTATAGACCTATATCCAGTCTTCCTTTCTGATCTAAAATCCTTGAAAAAGTAGTTGCCAAACAAGTGTGCGATCACTTCCACCATCATGAACTTTTTGAAGAATTTCAGTCTGGCTTTCTAAAATACCTCATAAAAATATTATATCTCATATTTTCTTGAAAGCTCAATATCTAAGGTGAATAAATCACAACATCCAGTCTAAATATAGGATTTATAAGATTTTTCCACTTTAAGGAAAATTCTTCAGTCATTTATGATTTTTTTATGACTTTTAATGGTGTTTTCTACCAACTGTAAATATTTGAAGCAAAGTGGGAGATTGGATTCAGTTTTTCACATGTATAGCAAATGTTTATTGACAGTAAAATACGTCCAGAATACTCTGATATGGGCTATAGGTGAATCTTTATTCCTGACATGCGGACTACAGTGATTTTTTTTTCTCAAGGACATTTAGTTTAGACTTTATAGAATATACTCCATATATGTATATTCTTTTAGTATAGATTTCACAGAACTTTCTAAGCCCCATATGAAACAAAGCAGACCACAGTGTTGAGAGGAGCACTAGCCTGCCAATCAATTTGTTTAACTCCATGGGTAAGTGAGTGATTGGTGAACTCTGCACACACACTCCCTTCTTTGCAACAAAGCAGCCCATTTGCCCTCCCTGCAGGGGACAGCCCAGACTTGGGGCCCATCTATTTAGAGATCCGGTTAAAGGAATTTAGATCCAATAGAATGAAAAGCTTAATGTCATTGAATTGAATGTTGGTGTTATTCTTATTCACCATGCAATCCTAATGTCTACAGTAACACTATTCTGGTAAACAGCAACTTACTCATTTAGCAGGAAAGAGCTCATGGTTAAAATGTAAGAAAATCTTTACAGGCATTCTTTGAATTTTGCATTTCAATGTTTACATAAAAAAGTTTTTATAAATGACCAAACGGGAGCAAAAGACAGATTACTCTTGTGTCATCTGCTCACACCTTAAAGGTGCAGAAGGAGATCTTGAGGAAAAAAAATGGTTCCAGCAAACTACAGTTTTGAAAATACACAACCATGATTCTCCCTTCAGACCGCCCCTCGAAACCTTCAAAACACATGAACTGTCTGTCGAGGTGTTCAGATGTTTTCAAGATTGAGAACGAAACAAGCCAAGACCGAGCGCTTGTGACACGAGCTAACAACATTAGGCTACGTTCACACCTGAAGCAGCAGAAGCAGTTGGTTTACATGCAAAGTCAACGGTTGACACGCGTCACGGCGGAGCAGCGCGACGCTGATCTAGGAGCTGGCAGGGAGTCAGACGCAGCACTGCTGATGCAGAGCGCTATGATCACTCCTCTGAAACAGTTTATTAACGCCTAAATTAACTTCAAATGTAGAAACCTGCCGGCAGAATATGTTGGCTTTTATTATCCTGCTGCCTGCAGTTTGTAGCAGAGACCTGAAAAACGCTAACATCTACTTCCAGCCGCCACCAACAGGAGGGGAAAACCCTGGAGAGGCGAGCGGGCCTGAGGCAGCTGCTGCTGGGGATTCCCAGTGACAGCGCAGCGCCGGTATGTGGGGGTCTGAGCGGCTCCCACAGAGAAATAATCTTTGAAGGCAGGATGGTAATCTGGATGAACTGACTGCACAGACCATGTTTTCAGGAGGACTTTCTCACTTCAACATAGATTCTAACTACTTTCTACCCGCTTATCACAGCTAATATAGCCGCCATTGTTCCAGGCAGAGAAAGGATAGGGTAGCTCCGCCCACCGCGCATCAGACCCACTTTACCACCGCGCAGCTAGAGCAGCAAAGATGCTTCAGCTGTGCATCAGAACTAAACTGGTACAAGCATCAGAAATAAAGCAGCACGCAAGTTTTAGCTGCTCCTGCTGCTCAAGGTGTGAACGTAGCATAACAGTGGCTAGCTTCCAGCCATGGCGTCCTGCACAAGCATTGGGGGGATCAATTCGTTCATGTGTCAGGGTACGCCCACAGGGAGGAGGGACGAGCAGACAACCATGATTGACGTGTCAGGAACCAATAGTGGACCACGGACTGTGATTGGTGGACGTTGCTCATTGATTTCTCCACGTAGCGGGGACCATTTCTATTCGTTTCACTTCCAGAGCTTCTATTTCACCACTTGCTATGCGGCTGTGGGGAGATCTTTAAGCCACATGGTAAAAAAAATGCGTCAGAAAAGATCTCCCACTGCACCTTTAAGGATTTCTCCAGCGTCTGCCTGACGTCCCAGAATCTCCTAAACTCTGCCAGACGCTGAACTTTGTATGGATTCTTTCTATTTTAGGCGTAAACATAGAGGATTCATAACGAGTCCAGAAATTCTTTCCAACCACAGCCTAACTTCTGCATAACGCACGGCAGCGTGATGCCCAGGAAATGATGCACAGTGTCCTGAGGGGGGCAGCGATGAGCCTGGCCTGCAGAAGAAGATGTCTTTGGTCGCGTTATTCACCTAGCTGCTGTTTACCGGTCGCCAAAAGGAAAAAAAAATAAAGAAAGCAGGTTTTTGGTGTCAGCAGATTGAGCATCATGTCTGCATGTCTGCAAAATCTTTACAGAGCATTTTCTCCAAACCAGAGCAGACGCCTGGTGGGACTGATTTAAAGGTGTCTTTATTTTATTAACCTGTGACGCCTCGCATCGTCAGATGGTGAAGAGGAACGCCTGAGAACTTGATCTTCTCCCATCATCACTAATGAAATCATCTGCTAAAGAAAACAGAATAAGCTAATCTTCCTTTGCGGAGCTACTTTCCCCTCAGTCTTTCACAATTGTTAGTGATTTTTGAAGCAGCATGTTTAATTCTTCTAATAATCAATCAAACCCTTTCTTAATAACTAAACTTAAGCCAATTAAACTAAGACGTCTCATAGCTTCTAGTTTAAACCAATTTCTAAGAGGGGATTTGCAGCAAAGGTTTCTGTTTGGGTCTCATGGCTTTTGCATCTGTGGACCATTTAAAGCCGGCGTTTAATCACAGAGCTGATTGTTTTCACCCAACAAAACTATCTGGAAATAGTTGTTAATCTGCTTCTCCGGTGGAGTCTGTTGTGGTTAATCTTCCCCAGTCTGACTGAGCTGCGTAATCCCAGCCCCTCCACCTTTATTGGGTGTCTGTTGGCGGCTGGATGTGTGACCCCCACCCCCCCTCTGGCGTAGCTTCTCCACTGTATGAGTCTGCCCTGGGGGCTAAACAATATGTTCCTAGTTTTAGTTATTCAGATCTTGTCTGTCTCAGACGAGTCGTGATTATTGCCTTATTTCCACTTCATCATCAGATTCTGCAGCTGCTTTGTTCTGGTTTTTTAATCACTCCTTTCTTTACTCTCATTTTCTTCCAGTTTTCCTTTATTTTTTAAGTTTGGTGTAAAATATTCCTGCATATGTTTGTCTGCTATTATTTAGGAGCCATCTCTTTTTCTTTCTCACTGTCTTTTCCTCTAGCTTGGAGCGAATCCTCATGAAGGGACAAAGGTTGTTTTCCTGGGTGTGGATAGCATCAGTCACCCACTCTGAGTGGAGCTCTGCTGTGGAAATGTAGCCGTTAGAGACGCAGTGACATGGAAGTGACTGACAGCTGGGCTGCTTGACAATGAATGGAGGATCAATGGCACTCAGCAGACCACCCTAATCTGTGTGTGTGTGTGTGTGGGGGGGGGGGGGGGTGTAAACATGCGTCAGTCTGGATCCCTGAAGATGAGGAGTTCTTAGTTAGAAACTGTTCAGCTTTTGATGAAATAAAGAGGAAACTGATTTAATGACGTCATCAAAGCAAAAGTTGGTTGCATGAAAGTTTCTCTTCATTTCCTCCAAACCTCCTGAATGCAGCAGCTCCAATCAGTAAACCCCCCCACCCTCCCACCTTCAGCCTAACTAGAGCCGCGCATAGGCAGCGCTTCACCGCCCTCTGCTGGCAGGAGAGAGGAAACGCATCACTGCTGAAACAGGCATCAGCAGAAAATCATCAACCATTAAAGGAGACATTTTTAATTATAATCTGTTACTTTAAACAGAATTTAACACTGAAATATAATGAGGTGTTTATATGTTATATGTCATACATTTAATTTTTAAATAAAAAAATATTTGAAAAATAATCTAAAGTGTTTTTTTTAAATAGAGAACAACAATCGTTCAGTGATGGTTTGTTATTTTCTTTCTTTCTTTTTTCTGTCTTAATGTTGGCAGTGGGCTTTAGGCTGCCCTGCAAGGCTTTAAACCTGGGTTTAACCGGAGACTAAGCCATTCTCAAGCACATATCAAGGAGCTCATTCTGAGCCTGGATCCAGATTTATTGTTGATTCTGTTCATGGTGGAGAATCCTGCTTCACAGCAGCAGGTTGAGCCAAACATCCTCTAAATGTGCAGGGTCATCTTTGAGCACGCCATTTCACTTTTCTTTCACCAGTTCACCGCAGTTCTTCCAGCAGTCCACACTTTCTCTGCTCTCTTTTTCTCATGGTCTTCTCCTTCTTTCCCATCGCCCGGCTTGCCACAGGTTTGCCTGCTGTGTCTAAAAGTAGCAGCAGCAGCAACCCAGACTGACAGCTCATTGGCTCATTTGGATCACGTGCAGCCTGGAGCCGGACGCTCCCCAGGGCTTTACCGTATTAACAGGAGAAGAGGAGCAAGGGAAGTTAGACACTGTCGTCAGACAACATGCGGTAATTTATAGATGTTTGATTTAGCCGTCCCCTAATCCATGACCTCTGATTTATATAGTGGACCAACAAAACCTTGTTTTTGTTCACCCCTTTGGAAGGGGGGTTGTTTGGTTTCTTTGTTAGCCCCATACCTGTCTATGTCTCTGAAAGGGGGGGTTGTTAAAGGGAATTGTTGGCCTGGCTGAAATAACCTGACTCCGCCACATGGATTTGCTCCGCATATCCATCTGAAAACCTTCCGTTGAAGTAATTTTGGGAAGGGGCGAAAATACTGGTTATCTGATTGGCCTATGTTGGTGATAGACGGGCCAAATAAACCAATCAGATCAACGAAGCATATGACGTACTAACAGAGCGACGACGAAGAGGAGCCAATTGATAGATCAAACTCTTGCCGAAACCAGTCGGGAGAAGAGCAAAAACATCTTTTCCTCTGAGAAAAGCCTCCAGAGCAGTGTTTTGCTCTTCTTTCAGTGAAGAAATACTCTGTAATTCCCATAAAACTTGCTCGATAGCCACGCTAACGCTAGTGTCATCGGCTGAAGCCGCCATGTTCTTTAGACTGAACTGTCGCGCTTCTCGTTGCGTCACACCTCAACCCGCCTCAAAGCCAACGCTGATTGGACGTTCGTTTGGTGAACGGCTCCAAATTTTCTTTAACGGAGAGTCTCCAGACTGATCTGCGAGTGAAACCTTGAAAGCTCGTGAGTTCAGGATGGTCTCACGAGGCTACGGCTGAAAAGGCGAGGTCATCTGTTCTTCTGTAAAGGGGTTGGCAGGAAGGAATCAACTCTACTGCTGCATTGCAGGTTTTTGAAAGCTGAAATCTGAGTCCCCCCCCCCCTCTGATTAATGTTGGTTTTTCTTTCTTAACATAGATGGCTTCCTTCAATGAAGGAGTGAATTTTGCCCACATTGTAGTTCTGTCACGGTGGGGTTAGCAGGGTTCTCAACCGTATTTCACATGCGGCGTCACCATTACACTGAAAATCAGACTGATACACTCATTTTTTAATGAATATATCAGCACTTTGAGGTCACTCTATAAAGTGACCTTTCTGAATTGGAGCTAAAGAAATTAACTGAAATTATTTGTGATCCAGGATACTAGCAGGACAAATATCCTGGATCCTCTTTCTGAGAAAAAGTGTTCAACATGTTGGCATTTATATATATATATATATATATATATATATATATATATATATATATATATATATATATATATATAAATGGCAACTTGTATATTTAGCTGCCTGATCTTTATAATTTCATAAATATAAAATTTCACAGAAATCCAGGTATTGACTGGTAACTCTTTCTTAACAGACTGTATCCAGGCAGTGGCTCAGCTTCAGTTGCATAATATCTGATGGCCATCCATCCAGTCTGTGACACAGTGAGGAACACGCAATCTGATACGCGGTTCTAGGATGTCTTATATCTGCCAGTCCGGCCCGTAAAAACCTGTATCAGCCCTTTAAATTGTTCATCTCATTGTATTTTTCAATAACGCATTTTTTGCACAAATGCCATTTTGCACTGAACCACTGCAACTTGCACACTGTCTCTTATCCTCTGCACTGTTCACACTTTGACCACTGCTGCACTTTTTGTATTTTTCTATAACTCGTGCCATTTGAAATATCAATGCAACGTTCATAAGCTGTATGTAACGCAATTTCGTTCTGTATGCACCCTGTGCATACAAAATGACAAATAAAGAAGTCTAAGTCTAAGTCTACAGGAAAGTCAGGGTTAAACCTGAAGTTATCTGGCTAACCCAGTGATGCTGTTCTATGGTTCAGGCCTCTGTTGTCATTCTGGGTGGATCATTTACCTTCCTCGTGATCAATAATGCCCCACTAGGTGATCCTCGGGCCCCATATTCCTGGGGGCCCCATAAAACTCTGTTTCCTTGTATGGTTAATACAACTATTCCTTATTTCTGCACATTAATCATGTTTTTGAAAAAAATCCTTTGGCTAAAATGTCATCAGAACGCTGATAATATTAAGTGTGTCTCAGCCCCCCCCCCCTTCAGTGTCCACCATATTGGATCAGTCCATTTGCTGCACATGTTCAGAAAGGTCCAAACAGACAGCAGCAAACCATTTGAAAACAAACCATGCAAAGAGCAGTGTTGCCAACTTAGCGCTTTAGTCGCTATATTTAGCCACTTTTCAGACCCCTCTAGCACTTTGATTTCTAAAAAGCTCCTAGCGCCAAATCTAGAGACTTTTTTCTGCTACTGGAGACTTTGGAGACAACATCTAAAAGCAGCGAACTCTGCTCTCCAGAGCGAGTAGATTGGTAACCCCGCCTCCTGCTCTCCTCTATCTTGTCTGCTGTCATGATTCATGCAGCTATTATTTCATCCAAATGAAAAATGGAGAACAGAGAAGCAGATCATGGCTTGTCTACAGTGAAAAGAAGGACTGGGTTATTTACTTTGGCCTTTTTGGAAACACAGGAAGGAGCAATCAGCTAAGTGAGCTTAGTGCTTGGAAAAAATCTTTCATTCCTTTAGAGACAGCATGAAAAGTCAGCTGAGTACAAAACATAGAGAGGAAAACAAGAAGAAAAGGGACAAGAAGAGAGGGACACAACCTAGAACAGATAATGGAGGTCTATTCTATTAACATTTCTACATCTGGAGAATGGGGCTGTTTGATGTGTTGTCTTCTCCATTCAGAGGGCCCCCTGCCTGTCTTTGCCTAGGGCCCCACATTTCCTAAATCGGCCCCTGTTCATGACTAAAATAAGTCACAGCAAGCTCCATAAATGCTCGATGTTTAAAACAGTTCAATCCTGTTCAGATATTCAAAGAAAAAAGGTGAAATTTTACAGCATGAGCTGAGATCAATTTGTGAGCGAAAGTGATAAAAATGAAGGTTTCTGCTGAGCAGAGTAATTCTCCTCCGTTTCAATGATTCTTGTGTTTTTTATGAATGATGGGATGCTGTGAGCAGACTGACGCATACTGCAGAGGCCCGTTAGAGCCATGAACGGTGGGGGAGGGAGAGCCGGATGGGGGTGTGAGACAGAACAGCCCAACGGTTGGAGGGAGAGGGGTGGAAGACAAATGACATGAAGCCATGAAAGCCCAGAAGATGCTGCTCCATCCGTTGGACTCCAGCTTTCTGTTTCTAGCTGGTTGGAGCTGCTGCTTCCTGTCCGTCTGTCTGAAGCCACTGAGCCACTCATCAGAGACACATCTACACACAGGCTGAGGGGGGCTCCGCCTCCTCTGCAGTGAAGCCACACTGAGGGAGTGCAGCAATGGAGGAGCCAGCAGTGCAGCAGGAGAAAATAGAGAAATCCCAGGAACCAGGGGAGGATGCAGGGAAGGCAGGCTGGAAAAATGAATGCGCCTTCTCCAACCTGCTGAAACATTCTTGCTTCATATGTTGGTCATCTCCTGGAGACACAGACGTGATAGAAATGGATGAGCGAGTCCTGGCCAAGGCAGCCGAGATCAGAGTAAGACCGCAGCACCTGCCTCTGGTGTGTGCGCCTGTCTGTGTTTATTCTGCCTGCCTCATAGACTAGCCTGCTTGTTTGCATGATTTGCATCAGTGGAGCCAAAGGAAGAATGTTCCTCCATCACTGGATTCCCCTGGATCCCAGGAACCAGCGGCTGGACAGATCCTGTGATTCAAGGGCATTCTATGATGGGGGGGGGGGGGGGGGGGGGTGATAGAGAAACTAAATAGCTGACCTGTTTTAACAGTTTCTGTTTTAATTGTTTGTTTTTTAAAGGTGTTGTGAACTATGTTGAATGTCTTTTACACATTAAAAATAATCAGTTAAACTTAGATTAATACCATTTTAAAAATGGTAGTTTTGTTATTTTCAGATTTTAGATTTTTAGTGGACATCGTTCACTGCAATTCTTAGTTGTAGGGAAATAATATTTAAATGTCATTCTGGCTTAAACATGTATATAAATGTTCTCTTTCTCAGACCATATTGTCCCAAAATCATGAAATTTCTATAAAAAAAAAAAAAAATCCTGTCTTAAAATCTGTTTTTTTCCGTTATCTTCTGCAGGCCAGTTAGTTCTACGTCAGCCTGAACACCTAAATTCGGTCAATCATATATCAACGTTCATCTGTCAATCAAATGTTTTCGGTCATAGCATCTTGATTCATGTGTCGCAGCTAATATACGCAACGGTTGAAATCAGAATCCTTTCCTTTCCCATTGAGTTGCGTCCCAGTGTTCACGGGGATGGACGTCTGTGTCTTCGGCAGGCGTAGAGCTACCAGAACTGGCAGCGTTGCGATGCAAGGGCTCAAACATGTACGGCTGGAAGCCTTCTACACCAAACCAAGCTTCTGCCGCCCTGGCGTCCTCTTCCACAACATCTTCGTCCCCGCTTTCCTCCTCTAAATAAAAAATGGATGACGGAGGAGACTCATCCACGACCTCCGACACTAAACTCTCCTCCTCTTGCATGTTTCCGCTGTCCATAGCGTTCCTTGACAGCGTCGTTTCTAAGTCACCAATTTAGTGCTACTTGGTCCCAATGGAATTTCCCATTGGGAACCTGCTAGCACTAAGATGCTAACTGGTTAGCAAGATGCTTCCCACAAACCGGCCACAACAATCCCGCCCCCTTGATAATCGACCAATCACATTCACTTTATTCATTCATGTAAAGTCGGGCGCCACTCAGCAACTGTTGGAACAGCCGCTTCCCGACAACTTTAGGTTGCTTTTGTATTCTCCTCATTAAAGGAATAGTACACCCAAAACATGATTAGCCTTCATTTTCTACTCACCCCCATGCTGAGCAACACTCTGGAGTACTTTTTTGATATCTCAAATGCATCTGGAGATCTGGGAGGCTTCTTGCTGTCTGCTGACATTCAAATAATGGAGGTCTATGGCGCCCGAGGCAGAAAGGTCCATAAAAGTCCACAAAAAACGTGTCAATATTCCTCCATACTGCTCGTCCAATGTAATCCAAGTGTCCTGAGTGGGTAGCGTCCATAATTTACTCGAAACGAAGTCATTTAGAATGTTTTTAGAGCATAAACAGTAGTGTATAGGATTTCCTGAAAGCGCGTTCACGAGTCTACGGAAACCGCGGCAGACCAAACCAGATGAAAGTGCGCATTCAGCTCGGCAAAGAACTCATGCTCTTCCTCAACACTGAAGTCCTCAGACATTTTTCTTTCGTTGTTTCTTTCTTTGCACAGGTAAACAGCACATTTCTTCTTCTACGCTTGCATTATCGGCAGAGCAGGCGCTGAATGCGCACTTTCATCTGGTTTGGTCTGCCGGCTTCCGTAGCGTCGTGAACGCGCTTTCAGGAAATCCTATACACTACTGTTTATGCTCTAAAAACATTCTAAATGACTTCGTTTCGAGTAAATTCTGGACGCTACCCACTCAGGACACTTGGAATACATTGGACGAGCAGTATGGAGGAATATTGACACGTTTTTTTGTGGACTTTTATGGACCTTTCTGCTTAGATTTTCAGGGGAAGGTATTTTCTGACATTTTTCCTTCCTGTAATGATGCCAGGGTCCTGGGTTGATTTAATGATGTGAACGATACATGTGGATTGTCTCATTTATTTGGCTGTTAAATTATCGCAGTGTTTCCCAGATGGGAACACCTCGCTCAATTCATGTTGCTCCATGTTTCCTATTTAATTATTAATTGTCAAGAAAATCACACTTAAATAAATGTTATTTTACAAAGTTTATAATCCAACATTTTTAATGGACATTGTGAGCGCATCGGAGCGAACTGGAGCGGAGCGAAATCCTCCCTCCACCATATTTCCTCTGCTCCGCTCCATGTTCCGCTCCGCTCACATGCTCTGTCTAGATGACACCATCTGTTGATCTCACGCACTGCCAACCACCTCCTTTGAGTTTTCCAGTCCTCTTTAAACCTCTGTCTGCTGGTTTGGTCAGAAAGCCTGGCAGAGAGACGCTGGAGTCTGAGATATGATCCTACAGCCAGGTTTCAGTGAAACACATAATGCTGCATTGCTGATATTGTGGCTGGGTCCTTGCTGGGGCTTGAAGTTCTTCTAACTAGTTTCCTAAGATCCCACATTGCCCATGATGACTGAAGGAAGAATTTCCCGTTCCTCTCTCTCCTCTTTGCTCCTGCTCTACATTTTCAGCATCTCTGTTTTCCTCATCTGAGATGATAATGAGCTGTTATCAGATGTTCAAAACTATTTAGCACTTATTTCAGCTGGACAGTATCCAACTTCTAAAGGGAAAATCACCAAAAAATAAGCTTTGGTCCAAAAATGGTTTCAGATGATCAGGACGAAATATCAGCCACTCTAAAGTTGCATGTTTCTAGAAGTCAATTCATTTAATCAAGGATTGATAGAGACTAATGATGGAGAGGATTTAGTTTGTGATTAAACTCAAGGAGAGAGACCAGTAGAAGTTAAGCTGTGTTATGAGTTCATGTTGGTGAATTGGATTTTGTTCCTAAAGCTGTGGAAAGTCTTTGACTCTGGTTTGTCGTTAGATCCGGGATTCTGTCTTTCTTTCTATATTTTCTATATGTCATGATATTTTGTTCTTTAGTGATTTGTTTTGCATTGAAGAACATTTTACGGTTCAGTTATCGTCTATTCATCACTCTGTTACTCATCCCTCTCCAATATTCGCTTCATTGCTTTATTTCTCAGCCGTTCCCCTCAGTTAACTCAATTCTCACACCTGCTGTCATCATAGCATTTTGCAGAAGTCTGCCCCCTCTGGTGACAAGCTGAAATGACACCAGTGTGGAGATGATTTAGTACTAGCCTAAATACGTCTTATCTTTATGTTATAATGTCACAGCATCCAACATTGTTAGCAAGAAACTAAACTTAAACTGTGCTTATTGGGCTTCTAGCATTTAGTTAGGCCTGACTTAGTTGAATTATAATAATCGTATTTACCAACACATGACTCAGCTCTGTTTAATCACTAATAGATGTTAATATTTATGCTTCACTTCAATTCACTTTATTAATATTGCACCAACTAACAGCTTCCGTCGTCTGAAGGCACTTTATAGATCCAGATCGATCAGATCATCCAGTCAGATGAAAGGTTCTATGCAGCCATTGACTTTAGCGGCTGAGCAGGTAGAGACAGGAGTCACCGACCGTTTAAAGGCTGAGGGATCCTTCATGGCACTAAGTCAGAGGGAACACAAGTCCGTTTCCTGTGAGGTTAATCTATCTCTCTCTGGTCAGATGGATCTCCTAATAACAGCAGTCCTCTCATTCATCCCATGAAGGAGGCTGTGACTCATTCTTATCTCTCATGACCTTCATTTGGAGCCTGTGAGGCTAAGAACAGACAAACCTCAACATGTTTTACCCAACAGTCCTGAGGCAAGACCCTTCACGCTACCGCTACGTTCAGACGGCGCGCACCAGGAGCAGCTAAAACGCACCTGCTGCTTCATTTCTGATGCTTGTACCAGTTTAGCTCTGAAGCATCTTTGCTACTCTGTGTTAGAGTGGGTCTGATGCGTGGTGGGCGGAGCTACTCTATCCTTTCTCTGCCTGGAACAATGGCAGCTATATTAGCTGTGATCAGCTTCTGTAGATCCATTCAGCCTTTAGCCAACAGGCTACATGTCGTTCCTGGAAAGCCTGAAACAGGTTTTCCTGGAGCGTGGAGCCGGGAGAAGAATTTGACCTGAAGACATGATGACCTTCTCCTGTTGATGTCTGTTTGTTGTGGGATAGGAGCTGGAAAACGCTTTGGCCGTGGAGAACCTGGAGCTTCAGGAGCAGCAATCAGACTGTAAGGACTTAGAGGAGACCCTGGTGAAGTTTGAGGAGCACAAGGAGAAACTGACCCAGCAGATAAAGGCGACCAGACAGCTCTGCTACGAAGAAAGTCAGAAGGTAACCTTGGTTTTTATGTAGCGCTGCTTTTGTTTGACCTCAGGTCATCCCTAACCAGCCACGTTGCTTTCAGCCTTTCAGTCCATCAGAGGCTGTTCACTCTTCTAAGTTTAATTAAAAAATATATATTTTTATTTCTGAGGTAAACTGATCATCAAAAAGCATGAAAACCCAAAACTCTCAGCTGAGCAGTAGAAGCTTTAAACCCATGAAGAAGACGATTGGTTTCATTCTTCCTCAGAGACCAACTTAGCTTTAGAAGCTAATAATGGCTGAAGGTCGTCTGTAGACGCTATGGTCCTAATGAAGGACCCGGGTTCTTCTGAGGTTCACTGTAACGGGTCGCCTCTACAGCCGCCTGGTGACCCATGGTGATCCTGTTTGGCAACATTTTAAACTGCAGGTCCTGTGGGCCTTGAAGTGGAACCAGCCCACAGTGATAATGGTAAAGGAACGACGCCACCAGTTAGCGAAACCTAAACCCACTGCCACTCAGACCTGAACCGTAAAAGGCTGCACATGCTTCCGGTTCCCACAGTTCCTATTCATTAAATTCCTCTTCCCATAGTTCTTCTTCCTATAGTTCCTGTTCCTATAGTTCTTCTACCTATAGTTCTTCTTCCTATAGTTCTTGTTCCTATAGTTCTTCTTCCTATAGTTATTGTTTCTATAGTTCCTGTTCCTATAGTTCCAGTTCCTATATTTCCAGTTTCTATAGTTCCAGTTCTTATAGTTCCTCTTCCTATAGTTCTTCTTCCTATAGTTCTTGTTCCTATAGTTCTTCTTCCCATAGTTCTTCTTCCTATAGTTCCTGTTCCTATAGTTCTTCTACCTATAGTTCTTCTTCCTATAGTTCTTGTTCCTATAGTTCTTCTTCCTATAGTTATTGTTTCTATAGTTCCTGTTCCTATAGTTCCAGTTCCTATATTTCCAGTTTCTATAGTTCCAGTTCTTATAGTTCCTCTTCCTATAGTTCTTCTTCCTATAGTTCTTCTTCCTATAGTTCTTGTTCCTATAGTTCCTCTTCCTGTAGTTCTTCTTCCTATAGTTCCTCTTCCTGTAGTTCTTCTTCCTATAGTTCCTCTTCCTGTAGTTCTTCTTCCTATAGTTCTTCTTCCTATAGTTCCTGTTCCTATAGTTCTTCTTCCTATAGTTCTTCTTCCTATAGTTCCTCTTCCTATAGTTCATCTTCCGGTAGTTCCTCTTCCTATAGTTCCTCTTCCTGTAGTTCATCTTCCTGTAGTTCCTCTTCCTATAGTTCCTGTTCCTATAGTTCCAGTTCCTATAGCTCCAGTTTCTATAGTTCCTCTTCCTATAGTTCCTGTTCCTATAGTTTCTCTTCCCATAGTTCTTCTTCCTATAGTTCCTGTTCCTATAGTTCTTCTTCCTATAGTTCCTGTTCCTATAGTTCTTCTTCCTATAGTTATTCTTTCTATAGTTCCTGTTCCTATAGTTCCAGTTCCTATATTTCCAGTTTCTATAGTTCCAGTTCTTATAGTTCCTCTTCCTATAGTTCTTCTTCCTATAGTTCTTCTTCCTATAGTTCCTGTTCCTATAGTTCTTCTTCCTATAGTTCTTGTTCCTATAGTTCCTCTTCCTGTAGTTCTTCTTCCTATAGTTCCTCTTCCTGTAGTTCTTCTTCCTATAGTTCCTCTTCCTGTAGTTCTTCTTCCTATAGTTCTTCTTCCTATAGTTCCTGTTCCTATAGTTCTTCTTCCTATACTTCTTCTTCCTATAGTTCCTGTTCCTATAGTTCTTCTTCCTATAGTTCTTCTTCCTATAGTTCCTCTTTCTATAGTTCATCTTCCTGTAGTTCCTCTTCCTATAGTTCCTCTTCCTCTAGTTCATCTTCCTGTAGTTCCTCTTCCTATAGTTCCTGTTCCTATAGTTCCAGTTCCTATAGCTCCAGTTTCTATAGTTCCTCTTCCTATAGTTCCTGTTCCTATAGTTCTTCTTCCTATAGTTCTTCTTCCTATAGTTCCTGTTCCTATAGTTCCTCTTCCTGTAGTTCTTCTTCCTATAGTTCCTCTTCCTGTAGTTCTTCTTCCTATAGTTCCTCTTCCTGTAGTTCTTCTTCCTATAGTTCTTCTTCCTATAGTTCTTCTTTCTATAGTTCCTGTTCCTATAGTTCCAGTTCCTATATTTCCAGTTTCTATAGTTCCAGTTCTTATAGTTCCTCTTCCTATAGTTCTTCTTCCTATAGTTCTTCTTCCTATAGTTCCTGTTACTATAGTTCTTCTTCCTATAGTTCTTCTTTCTATAGTTCCTGTTCCTATAGTTCCAGTTCCTATATTTCCAGTTTCTATAGTTCCAGTTCTTATAGTTCCTCTTCCTATAGTTCTTCTTCCTATAGTTCCTGTTCCTATAGTTCTTCTTACTATAGTTCTTCTTTCTATAGTTCCTGTTCCTATAGTTCCAGTTCCTATATTTCCAGTTTCTATAGTTCCAGTTCTTATAGTTCCTCTTCCTAAAGTTCTTCTTCCTATAGTTCTTCTTCCTATAGTTCTTGTTCCTATAGTTCCTCTTCCTGTAGTTCTTCTTCCTATAGTTCCTCTTCCTGTAGTTCTTCTTCCTATAGTTCCTCTTCCTGTAGTTCGTCTTCCTATAGTTCTTCTTCCTATAGTTCCTGTTCCTATAGTTCTTCTTCCTATAGTTCTTCTTCCTATAGTTCCTCTTCCTATAGTTCATCTTCCTATAGTTCCTCTTCCTGTAGTTCATCTTCCTGTAGTTCCTCTTCCTATAGTTCCTGTTCCTATAGTTCCAGTTCCTATAGCTCCAGTTTCTATAGTTCCTCTTCCTATAGTTCCTGTTCCTATAGTTTCTCTTCCCATAGTTCTTCTTCCTATAGTTCCTGTTCCTATAGTTCTTCTTCCTATAGTTCTTCTTCCTATAGTTCCTGTTCCTATAGTTCTTCTTCCTATAGTTATTCTTTCTATAGTTCCTGTTCCTATAGTTCCAGTTCCTATATTTCCAGTTTCTATAGTTCCAGTTCTTATAGTTCCTCTTCCTATAGTTCTTCTTCCTATAGTTCTTCTTCCTATAGTTCCTGTTCCTATAGTTCTTCTTCTTATAGTTCTTGTTCCTATAGTTCCTCTTCCTGTAGTTCTTCTTCCTATAGTTCCTCTCCCTGTAGTTCTTCTTCCTATAGTTCCTCTTCCTGTAGTTCTTCTTCCTATAGTTCTTCTTCCTATAGTTCCTGTTCCTATAGTTCTTCTTCCTATAGTTCTTGTTTCTATAGTTCCTCTTCCTGTAGTTCTTCTTCCTATAGTTCCTCTTCCTGTAGTTCTTCTTCCTAAAGTTCCTCTTCCTGTAGTTCTTCTTCCTATAGTTCTTCTTCCTATAGTTCCTGTTCCTATAGTTCTTCTTCCTATAGTTCTTCTTCCTATAGTTCCTCTTCCTATAGTTCATCTTCCTGTAGTTCCTCTTCCTATAGTTCCTCTTCCTGTAGTTCATCTTCCTGTAGTTCCTCTTCCTATAGTTCCTGTTCCTATAGTTCCAGTTCCTATAGCTCCAGTTTCTATAGTTCCTCTTCCTATAGTTCCTGTTCCTATACAGGTGCTGGTCATAAAATTAGAATATCATGAAAAAGTAGATTGATTTCAGTAATTCCATTTAAAAAGTGAAACTTGTATATTATATTCATACATTACATACAAACTCATATATTTCAGATGTTTATTTTGTTTAATTTTGATGATTACAAATGACAACAAATGAAAATCTCAAATTCATCATATCAGAAAATTAGAATATTGTGAAAAGGTTCAAAATTGATGGCCCCTGGTGCCACACTCTAATCAGCTAATTAACTCAAACCACCTGCAAAAGCCTTTTAAATGGTCTTTCAGTCTAGTTCTATAGGCTACACAATCATGGGGAAGACTGCTGACTTAACAGTTTTCCAAAAGACGACCATCGACACCTTGCACAAGGAGGGCAAGACACAAAAGGTCATCGCTAAAGAGGCTGGCTGTTCACAGAGCTCAGTGTCCAAGCACATTAATAGAGAGGCGAAGGGAAGGAAAAGATGTGGTCGAAAAAAGTGTACAAGCAAGAGAGATAACCGCACCCTGGAGAGGATTGTGAAACAAAACCCATTCAAAAATGTGGGGGAGATTCACAAAGAGTGGACTGCAGCTGGAGTGAGTGCTTCAAGAACCACCACACACAGACGTATGAAAGACATGGGTTTCTGCTGTCGCATTCCTTGTGTCAAGCCACTCTTGAACCACAGACAGCGTCAGAAGCGTCTTGCCTGGGCTAAAGAGAAACAGGACTGGACTGCTGGTGAGTGGTCCAAAGTCATGTTCTCTGATGAAAGTAAATTTTGCATTTCCTTTGGAAATCAAGGTCCCAGAGTCTGGAGGAAAAGAAGAGAGGCACTTCATCCACGTTGCTTGAAGTCCAGTGTAAAGTTTCCACAGTCAGTGATGGTTTGGGGTGCCATGTCATCTGCTGGTGTTGGTCCATTGTGTTTTCTGAGGTCCAGGGTCAACGCAGCCACATACCAGGAAGTTTTAGAGCACTTCATGCTTCCTGCAGCTGACCAACTTTTTGGAGATGCAGATTTCATTTTCCAACAGGACTTGGCACCTGCACACAGTGCCAAAGCTACCAGTACCTGGTTGAAGGACCATGGTATCCCTGTTCTTAATTGGCCAGCAAACTCTCCTGACCTTAACCCCATAGAAAATCTATGGGGTATTGTGAAGAAGAAGATGCAATACACCAGACCCAACAATTCAGAAGAGCTAAAAGCCACTATTAGAGCAACCTGGGCTATCATAACACCTGAGCAGTGCCACAGACTGATCGACTCCATGCCACGCCGCATTGCTGCAGTAATACAGGCCAAAGGAGGCCCAACTAAATACTGAGTGCTGTACATGCTCATACTTTTCATGTTCATACTTTTCAGTTGGCCAACATTTCTATAAATCCTTTGTTTTTATTGGTCTTCAGTAATATTCTAATTTTCTGATATGATGAATTTGGGATTTTCATTTGTTGTCATTTGTAATCATCAAAATTAAACAAAATAAACATCTGAAATATATGAGTTTGTATGTAATGTATGAATATAATATACAAGTTTCACTTTTTAAATGGAATTACTGAAATCAATCTACTTTTTCATGATATTCTAATTTTATGACCAGCACCTGTAGTTTCTCTTCCCATAGTTCTTCTTCCTATAGTTCCTGTTCCTATAGTTCTTCTTCCTATAGTTCTTCTTCCTATAGTTCCTGTTCCTATAGTTCTTCTTCCTATAGTTCTTCTTTCTATAGTTCCTGTTCCTATAGTTCCAGTTCCTATATTTCCAGTTTCTATAGTTCCAGTTCTTATAGTTCCTCTTCCTATAGTTCTTCTTCCTATAGTTCCTGTTCCTATAGTTCTTCTTCCTATAGTTCTTCTTTCTATAGTTCCTGTTCCTATAGTTCCAGTTCCTATATTTCCAGTTTCTATAGTTCCAGTTCTTATAGTTCCTCTTCCTATAGTTCTGCGTCCTATAGTTCTTCTTCCTATAGTTCCTCTTCCTATAGTTCTGCTTCCTATAGTTCTTGTTCCTATAGTTCCTCTTCCTGTAGTTCTTCTTCCTATAGTTCCTCTTCCTGTAGTTCTTCTTCCTATAGTTCCTGTTCCTATAGTTCTTCTTCCTACAGTTCCTGTTCCTATAGTTCTTCTTCCTATAGTTCTTGTTCCTATAGTTCCTCTTCCTGTAGTTCTTCTTCCTATAGTTCCTCTTCCTGTAGTTCTTCTTCCTATAGTTCCTCTTCCTGTAGTTCTTCCTATAGTTCTTCTTCCTATAGTTCCTGTTCCTATAGTTCTTCTTCCTATAGTTCCTCTTCCTATAGTTCATCTTCCTGTAGTTCCTCTTCCTATAGTTCCTCTTCCTGTAGTTCATCTTCCTGTAGTTCCTCTTCCTATAGTTCCTGTTCATATAGTTCCAGTTCCTATAGCTCCAGTTTCTATAGTTCCTCTTCCTATAGTTCCTGTTCCTATAGTTCTTCTTCCTATAGTTCTTCTTCCTATAGTTCCTGTTCCTATAGTTCCTCTTCCTATAGTTCTTCTTCCTATAGTTCCTGTTCCTATAGTTCCTCTTCCTGTAGTTCTTCTTCCTATAGTTCCTCTTCCTGTAGTTCTTCTTCCTATAGTTCCTCTTCCTGTAGTTCTTCTTCCTATAGTTCTTCTTCCTATAGTTCCTGTTCCTATAGTTCTTCTTCCTATAGTTCTTCTTCCTATAGTTCCTCTTCCTGTAGTTCCTCTTCCTATAGTTCCAGTTCCTATAGTTCCAGTTTCTATAGTTCCTCTTCCTATAGTTCTTCTTCCTATAGTTCTTCTTCCTATAGTTCTTCTTCCTATAGTTCCTGTTCCTATAGTTCTTCTTCCTATAGTTCTTCTTTCTATAGTTCCTGTTCCTATAGTTCCAGTTCCTATATTTCCAGTTTCTATAGTTCCAGTTCTTATAGTTCCTCTTCCTATAGTTCTTCTTCCTATAGTTCCTGTTCCTATAGTTCTTCTTCCTATAGTTCTTCTTTCTATAGTTCCTGTTCCTATAGTTCCAGTTCCTATATTTCCAGTTTCTATAGTTCCAGTTCTTATAGTTCCTCTTCCTATAGTTCTGCTCCCTATAGTTCTTCTTCCTATAGTTCCTGTTCCTATAGTTCTGCTTCCTATAGTTCTTGTTCCTATAGTTCCTCTTCCTGTAGTTCTTCTTCCTATAGTTCCTCTTCCTGTAGTTCTTCTTCCTATAGTTCCTGTTCCTATAGTTGTTCTTCCTACAGTTCCTGTTCCTATAGTTCTTCTTCCTATAGTTCTTGTTCCTATAGTTCCTCTTCCTGTAGTTCTTCTTCCTATAGTTCCTCTTCCTGTAGTTCTTCTTCCTATAGTTCCTCTTCCTGTAGTTCTTCTTCCTATAGTTCTTCTTCCTATAGTTCCTGTTCCTATAGTTCTTCTTCCTATAGTTCCTCTTCCTATAGTTCATCTTCCTGTAGTTCCTCTTCCTATAGTTCCTCTTCCTGTAGTTCATCTTCCTGTAGTTCCTCTTCCTATAGTTCCTGTTCATATAGTTCCAGTTCCTATAGCTCCAGTTTCTATAGTTCCTCTTCCTATAGTTCCTGTTCCTATAGTTCTTCTTCCTATAGTTCTTCTTCCTATAGTTCCTGTTCCTATAGTTCCTCTTCCTATAGTTCTTCTTCCTATAGTTCCTGTTCCTATAGTTCCTCTTCCTGTAGTTCTTCTTCCTATAGTTCCTCTTCCTGTAGTTCTTCTTCCTATAGTTCCTCTTCCTGTAGTTCTTCTTCCTATAGTTCTTCTTCCTATAGTTCCTGTTCCTATAGTTCTTCTTCCTATAGTTCTTCTTCCTATAGTTCCTCTTCCTGTAGTTCCTCTTCCTATAGTTCCAGTTCCTATAGTTCCAGTTTCTATAGTTCCTCTTCCTATAGTTCTTCTTCCTATAGTTCCTGTTCCTATAGTTCTTTTTCCTATAGTTCTTCTTCCTATAGTTCCTCTTCCTGTAGTTCTTCTTCCTATAGTTCTTCTTCCTATAGTTTCTGTTCCTGTAGTTCCTGTTCCTATAGTTCTTCTTCCTATAGTTCTTGTTCCTATAGTTCTTCTTCCTATAGTTCCTGTTCCTATAGTTCTTCTTCCTATAGTTCTTCTTCCTATAGTTCCTCTTCCTGTAGTTCCTGTTCCTATAGTTCCAGTTCCTATAGCTCCAGTTTCTTTAGTTCCTCTTTCTATAGTTCTAGTTCCTATAGTTCCAGCCCTGCATATGGACTGCTGGTCCACATGTCTGTTATGGTCAGAAGGCCTCGCCTTCTTCATTTATGATTAAATAGGTAAAGAGGACAGAAACTGATCCAAACTTCCTTTGAAATGTTTTTGTTTTAATTTTGGGGTTGGTTTCCTCCCAGATCCTGTCTCTACAAGCAGAGGAGGCTCAAAAGGAGAGCCAGGTAGAGGAGTATGAACGGGAACTGGCCCGAGCTCGATGGAGGCTGAAGAAGCTCAGAGAGGAGGTGAAGAAAGCCAAAAGGAAGGTGGAGGAGGCCGGGGAAAGGGACACTCCCCTCCAAGACTCCATCAGACATACCTATGAGGAGATCCTGCAGGTGAGGAGGAGGTCCTTCTGGAAATAAACACTTTCTGCTGCCATATAGGAACACTGGTCTACATTTAACCTTTACAGATCAACTAAACACTCACAGAAATCAAACCCTCACAAGTCCTGGGCTATGGGCACTTTTATTTCATCAGGTAATATTGGGACGGTGGTTTATTGTTTTTGAATGTAACAGTTATGGGCCAGGCAGCTAGCTGCAGCTACAGAAGCAGCAGCTATCGGTGTCCTTTAAAGGAGGCGTGGAAAAAAACCAGGGAGTGCTTTAGTTTCGGTGAATATATATTCAGTGATATGCATAAAAAAAAAAAAAACAGACACTTACAGAAAAACGATGAGAAGAAGAAAATGGACTCAGAATTAATTCATTCCAAAATCATAAAGTCCATGGTCAGTTTCTAGCTCGCCATCTTCTGATCCAGAAAAAAAGACCTAAAAGGTCAGAAAACCCAAAAGTGTTTCATCTAAAACAACAATTACGTACAAATACAAAGGAAATAACTATTAAATTTAAGTATTTAGTTCATGCATATCAAATGTATTTTTGAAATGAAATTTTTTTAATTTTATTTCAGTTTAATATGGGAAAAAGTCAGAATTCTGACTTTAATAAGACTTAGATTTATTTTGTCTACACAAGTGTAAAGAAATAAAATCGTCTAGAACATCTCTAGACAATTTCTTTTTTAAAGCGCAGCCTTGATCAGGACAGCAGCGGTTGTTTTGAGCTGCTGCCTCCAGCTCCTGCAGCGCTCGCTTCTCCTGGCTCAGGGGAGGAAGAGGACGATGATGACGATGCTGTGAGGGTGGTAGCCCCCCTGGGTTGAAGAAGCTGACGTGGTTGAAGCAGCAGTGGCGCCATTGGCAGGTTTAGCAGCAACAGACGATGCTGGAGAAGGTGTGGAAGCCAGAGGGGGGGCCGGGAGGAGCCGGCTGAGGATGTTTCAGCATTTGGCAGGGAAGCATCTAGAGTGCTTTCTTCATTTTCACCTGCAGAGGGCAGTGCTTCCCCTCTAGATGCTGAAGATTGTCTGGGAACAGCATGGGCGTAGGTTTGCATAGGGACCATAGGGACATGTCCCTACCAAAGTTTTGAACCGACCTAATTGTCCCTACCAATAATTGGATGTGAGCAACATGTTTATAATTTCCAGCAGTAGTTGTTGCAGCAGTGGCTTCTTTTCCTCTCGCAGCTCCTCTGCCTGCTCTCTCCTGTCCCTTTCATGAAGCAGCGCATGGAACTGTGCTGCGCTGTTTAACTCAACTCTCATTGGTTGTTCTGCCTTAGGTTCCACCTTCTCTCTCTCTGATTGGCTGTTTTCTAGTCCGCCTGTGCTTGGAGCACAACATTGAAAATGTATTCACACTAGAATGCTGCGGTTACTACAATAAATATTAGGCTACAAAACTAGTCCCAATAAAAAAAAATAACATAAAGAAATCAATATCATGTACACTAAAAAACAAAAAACTTTTTTTTTCTTTTATAAAACGAATATTCTGAGTCAGCCAGGAGTTCTGAAGACTGCTGGAAAAATGGGCAAATAAAGGCTGTAAGCCATCAACATTTCTGATTCTTATCCACAGCCAACTAAAAAAGAAAATGTGAGGGTTTCCTTTTTATCGATATTTAGTTGCTATTACTGTTTTCATTTTTTGATGACTCTTTGAGGAAGTTCAGGCATAATTATTAGCAGGTGTTATTTTATAATAACAAGCAGTATAACAACAAGAAATGGCATCTAAACATCTGTTATTTTTCGTTTAAAAAGCATAATTAGGGTTCCACATAATAATAGTAATTTAATTGATTATTTATACTTCTAGAAATAGGATAAAGACAAGAACAAACAGAGGAAGAATATTAACATTGATTTTATCTTACATAGATTTCCACACAGTCTATAAGTAAATTAGTACAAACATTAATGTCTGGTAAAAATGCTTGAATCTGGCTGTTTATTTTGGATATTATTAAATTACAGATAAGATAGTGTTATATTGTCTTTTATAATTGTTAAAAGTGATTTTATATTTTAATACACTTAGGCTCATTCTCAGTGTTGTGTTTGTAGATGATGTCACAAAAAAAATTAAATAGATATAAGGAGCTATTTAAACAGTCAGACAGTAGCAATATAGGATGATGATGAAAGGTTTTGTTACATTTAATCCTTTACTATTAAAAAACGCACTTATACATTATATGATTATAGGAAACACAGATATCCAGTAATAATGGTGCAGGGCAGCTTGTAGGTGAAGCAGCTGGCCCTTCAGTGCTTCAGGTGATGTCTAAATAAACCAGGTGATACTAAAATATTTCCACTTGAGGAGTTCTGGGTGGAGAATATTGACAGACAAAAACAGTTTTTAATCTTATATATATTATATACACTATATTGCCAAAAGTATTTGCTCACCTGCCTTGACTCACATATGAGCTTAAGTGACATCCCGTTCCTAATCCATAGGGTTCAATATGACGTCGGTCCACCCTTTGCAGCTAGAACAGCTTCAACTCTTCTGGGAAGGCTGTCCACAAGGTTTAGGAGTGTGTTTATGGGAATTTTTGACCATTCTTCCAGAAGCGCATTTGTGAGGTCGCACACTGATGTTGGACGAGAAGGCCTGGCTCTCAGTCTCCGCTCTAATTCATCCCAAAGGTGTTCTATCGGGTTGAGGTCAGGACTCTGTGCAGGCCAGTCAAGTTCATCCACACCAGACTCTGTCATCCATGTCTTTATGGACCTTGCTTTGTGCACTGGTGCACAGTCATGTTGGAAGAGGAAGGGGCCAGCTCCAAACTGTTCCCACAAAGTTGGGAGCATGGAATTGTCCAAAATGTCTTGGTATGCTGAAGCATTCAGAGTTCCTTTCACTGGAACTAAGGGGCCAAGCCCAGCTCCTGAAAAACAACCTCACACCATAATCCCCCCTCCACCAAACTTTACACTTGGCACAATGCAGTCAGACAAGTACCGTTCTCCTGGCAACCGCCAAACCCAGACCCGTCCATCAGATTGCCAGATGGAGAAGCGCGATTCGTCACTCCAGAGAACGCGTCTCCACTGCTCTAGAGTCCAGTGGCGGCGTGCTTTACACCACCGCATCCGACGCTTTGCATTGCACTTGGTGATGTATGGCTTGGATGCAGCTGCTCGACCATGGAAACCCATTCCATGAAGCTCTCTGCGCACTGTTCTTGAGCTAATCTGAAGGCCACATGAAGTTTGGAGGTCTGTAGTGATTGACTCTGCAGAAAGTTGGCGACCTCTTCGCACTATGCGCGTCAGCATCCGCTGACCCCGCTCCGTCAGTTTACGTGGCCTACCACTTCGTGGCTGAGTTGCTGTCGTTCCCAAACACTTCCATTTTCTTATAATACAGCTGACAGTTGACTGTGGAATATTTAGGAGCGAGGAAATTTCACGACTGGATTTGTTGCACAGGTGGCATCCTATCACAGTTCCACGCTGGAATTCACTGAGCTCCTGAGAGCGACCCATTCTTTCACAAATGTTTGTAAAAACAGTCTGCATGCCTAGGTGCTTGAATTTATACACCTGTGGCCATGGAAGTGATTGGAACACCTGATTCCAATAATTTGGATGGGTGAGCAAATACTTTTGGCAATATAGTGTATATATATATTGTATTTTTACAATTTTGGTATAATAACTGATCTAAGTGGGTTGCTCTGTCGGGGAAAGGCACATTTTACATTTATATTACTGTATGTTTTAGAGTCTCTATTCTCCAGTTAATTAAATAAATTACATACTAAATTAGTTGACGATTATTGAAATAATCAATTAATACGATTCATTTTTTCAGCCCCAGATATAATACATGAATTGGGCTACACAGAGTAACTACAGCCCAGATGTTTAACTTTTATAGTGAAGTTAATATCTTAATGAATGTATTATTTTACTTGATACAGAGAGAGCATAGTAGGTACAAATATAAGAGTGGGGTTTAACTGCACAATTCTACATCTTCAAAAGAAAATACTGTATTTACCTTCTCTCTTAGTGGTTCAAATGAAACCATTTTCAAAGTGGAAAAAAGTCCTAATCCCACATTCATCAGAGCCGGTGATACTTTAAACATTGATAAACAGCCTCTAATGAGTGTAGTGCTTAATTTTTTTTTATTTATGTAGCAAAATGGTGCTTTTCTCTTTTAACAATAAATTCCACTTATCAGTACAGATGCTCACTTCGAGCACAAAAAAGGGCGTGCATATTGCATAGCACCAATGACACCCGACCAATATAGTGTCCCTACCAAAGTTCAAATCAAACCTACGCCCTTGGGGAACAGTCTCAGAGGAGCCTCCATTAATGGAGAGTTCTTTGTTTCTATCGA